>NC_060196.1:31383673-31622110 GCF_021184085.1 Oncorhynchus gorbuscha | reverse complement strand
CAGATGGGGACAGGCGATGAGAAAAATAAGCGCAAGGATGAACCTTATCGTCAGACTGGGAGCGCTGGGATAGAATGGCTCCCACGCCTACCTCTGAAGCGTCAACCTCGACAATGAATTGTCTAGTGACGTCAGGAGTAACGAGGATAGGAGCGGACGTAAAACGTTCTTTTAGAAGATCAAAAGCTCCCTGGGCGGAACCGGACCACTTAAAACACGTCTTGACAGAAGTAAGAGCTGTGAGAGGGGCAGCAACTTGACCGAAATTACGAATGAAACGCCGATAGAAATTAGCGAAACCTAAGAAGCGCTGCAACTCGACACGTGACCTTGGAACGGGCCAATCACTGACAGCTTGGACCTTAGCGGAATCCATCTGAATGCCTTCAGCGGAAATAACGGAACCGAGAAAAGTAACGGAGGAGACATGAAAAGAGCACTTCTCAGCCTTTACGTAGAGACAATTCTCTAAAAGGCGCTGTAGAACACGTCGAACGTGCTGAACATGAATCTCGAGTGACGGAGAAAAAATCAGGATATCGTCAAGATAGACAAAAACAAAAATGTTTAGCATGTCTCTCAGAACATCATTAACTAATGCCTGAAAAACAGCTGGCGCATTGGCGAGACCGAACGGCAGAACCCGGTACTCAAAATGCCCTAACGGAGTATTAAACGCCGTTTTCCACTCGTCCCCCTCTCTGATGCGCACGAGATGGTAAGCGTTACGAAGGTCCAACTTAGTAAAGCACCTGGCTCCCTGCAGAATCTCGAAGGCTGATGACATAAGGGGAAGCGGATAACGATTCTTAACCGTTCTGTCATTCAGCCCTCGATAATCCACGCAGGGGCGCAGAGTACCGTCCTTCTTCTTAACAAAAAGAACCCCGCCCCGGCCGGAGAGGAAGAAGGCACTATGGTACCGGCGTCAAGAGACACAGACAAATAATCCTCGAGAGCCTTACGTTCGGGAGCCGACAGAGAGTATAGTCTACCTCGAGGAGGAGTGGTCCCCGGAAGGAGATCAATACTACAATCATACGACCGGTGAGGAGGAAGGGAGTTGGCTCGGGACCGACTGAAGACCGTGCGCAGATCATGATATTCCTCCGGCACTCCTGTCAAATCGCCAGGTTCCTCCTGAGAAGTAGGGACAGAAGAAATGGGAGGGATGGCAGACATTAAACACTTCACATGACAAGAAACGTTCCAGGATAGGATAGAATTACTAGACCAATTAATAGAAGGATTATGACATACAAGCCAGGGGTGACCCAAAACAACAGGTGTAAACGGTGAACGGAAAATCAAAAAAGACATAGTCTCACTGTGGTTACCAGATACTGTGAGAGTTAAAGGTAGTGTCTCAAATTTGATACTGGGAAGATGACTACCATCTAAGGCAAACATGGGCGTAGGCCTGTCTAACGGTCTGAAAGGAATGTTATGTTTCCGAGCCCATGCTTCGTCCATGAAACTACCCTCAGCCCCAGAGTCAATCAAAGCACTGCATGTAGCACCCGAACCGGTCCAGCGTAGATGGACCGACATAGTAGTACAAGATCTAGATGAAGGGACCTGAGTAGTAGCGCTCACCAGTAGCCCTCCGCTTACTGATGGGCTCTGGCCTCTTACTGGACATGAAATAACAAAATGTCCAGCAACTCCGCAATAGAGGCACAGGCGGTTGGTGATCCTCTGTTCCCTCTCCTTATTCGAGAAGCGAATCCCTCCCAGCTGCATGGGCTCAGTCTCAAAGCCAGAGGGAGATGGTTGCGATGCGGAGCAGGGAAACACCGTTGATGCGAGCTCTCTTCCACGAGCCCGGTGACGAAGATCTACCCGTCGTTCTATGCGGATGGCGAGAGCAATCAAGGAGTCCACATCTGAAGGAACCTCCCGGGAGAGAATCTCATCCTTAACCACTGCGTGGAGTCCCTCCAGAAAACGAGCGAGCAGCGCCGGCTCGTTCCACTCACTAGAGGCAGCAAGAGTGCGAAACTCAATGGAATAATCCGTTATGGACCGTTCACCTTGGCATAAGGAAGCCAGGGCCCTAGAAGCCTCCTCACCAAAAACTGAACGGTCAAAAACCCGAATCATCTCCTCCTTAAAGTTCTGGAATCTGTTAGAGCAATCAGCCCTTGCCTCCCAGATAGCTGTGCCCCATTCTCGAGCCCGGCCAGTAAGGAGTGAAATGACGAAAGCAACCCGAGCTCTCTCTAGAGTATGTGTGGGGTTGGAGAGAGAACACAATCTCACACTGCGTGAGAAAGGAGCGGCACTCAGTGGGCTGCCCGGAGTAGCAAGGTGGGTTATTAACCCTGGGTTCAGGAGGCTCGGCAGGCCAGGGAGAAACAGGTGGCACGAGACGTAGACTCTGGAACTGTCCAGAGAGGTCGGAAACCTGAGCGGCCAGGTTCTCCACGGCATGACGAGCAGCAGACAATTCCTGCTCGTGTCTGCCGAGCATGGCTCCTTGGATCTCGACGGCAGTGTAACGAGCGTCTGAAGTCGCTGGGTCCATTCTTTGGTCGGTTCCTTCTGTCATGCAGGTGAAGGAGGACCCAAACGCGACTTAACAGAAACAGAGTTTATTAATGCTCAAAAACCGAGTAACTGAAATCCTCTAGACAGTAGAGGGGAAAACGACTGGAGAAGCGGCCACAGACTGCAGGTCGCTTCGGGTAGGCGCTGGCCGTAGTCAACTGTGACACCTGCTCACACGCAGCGTCTGAAGAAGGCACAAAACACGACAGGACAGGGTGATACACAATCACGGCAAAAAACACGACAGGACAGGGCGAAACGCAATTACAGCATGGAATACAAAACAAGGAACCGATGGATCAGGAACGGATCACAAAGGAATAAATAGGGAGTCTAATCAGGGGAAAGGATCGGGAACAGGTGTGGGAAGGCTAAATGATGATTAGGGGAATAGGAACAGCTGGGAGCAGGAACGGAACGACAGAGAGAAGAGAGAGCGAGAGAGTGAAAGGGGGAGGGGGAGAGAGAGGGATAGAACCAAACAAGACCAGCAGAGGGAAACGAATAGCATGGGGAGCACAGGGACAAGACATGACAATAAATGACAAACATGACAATATGGACTTGTGGAACTGTCCATGAACAAATTAGGTGCAAAAAACTACATTTAGAGGCTGAGTCATTGTGTAAAAGCCAAGTTTACACATTTGGGGCTTATCCAAACATTGACAATGCAACTGGGTGTCCATAGGCATGATCTCACCCAAGGTAATAGATACAGTTTGTATAGCATAATAAGTTTCCTTCTTGAGACCTGAAGTATGGTCTGACCATGTGCTATTGGCTAAACCTATGCCTCATCCAGTCACTTGTTGAAAATCATTAAGCATCAGCCAATCAAGGCAGCCAACCATCTCCCATGTCCATGTCTAGCACAGTCCAAGAATAATTGACTGCTTGTTGTTTTTGGCATTACTTCACGTTTAATTGTCAAATATATTTTGTGTAAGATTCGATTCCTACTTCAAACACTTTGAAACAAGTTTCTCCAGAAGGATGCCAACACAAGGTCATGTTGCAAATTGAAATTGTCAGCCTTCTTGTTTGAGCTTCTCAGACAGCTGACTATTAGCTCTGTCAGCTTTAGCTTACATTGACCCACCAGGAAATTTGACCTTCACTGTTTGAAGGAGTGTGTCATCTGAATGTTTGAGGCCATGCCATTTTGAGCCATGGGAAGACAGTTACAGCATACAGAGCACTGGTAGGCAACTTCTTCTATTTCATTTGAATAATGTCTCCTTCTTATGGCTGTTTCACACAGGAAGTAAGACTCTGTGCAAGTAGAGATACTGGTGTGCAAAAGAGCAGAAAAGTAAATAAAAACAGTATGGGGATGAGGTAGGTAGATTGGGTGGGCTAATTACAGATGGACTATGTACAGCTGCAGCGTTGGTTAGCTGCTCAGATAGCTGATGTTTAAAGTTGGTGAGGGAAATAAAAGTCACCAGCTTCAGCAATTTTTGCAATTCGTTCCAGTCACTAGCAGCAGAGAACTGGAAAAAAAGGCGGCCAAATGAGGTGTTGGCTTTGGGGATGTGTCTGAACTAGACAAAGCCTCACACCTGAGATCCACATTACTTATTTTATCAGGGTCTATTCAAATCAGAAGAGGAGCAAATAAATCGATGCGGTGTCTGTAACCTTTCCCATGCAAAACAGACAGTTACTGATGGGTGCGGAAAATTGATATGTTTTGCAAACCCAGAAGCGTAACCATTAGATATGCAAACTTGAAGGAATACGAATGCGAGTTTCCAGAGTGATTTCCCACATACAGTCTCGGACCTACTTAACAGTCTGATGGCCTTGAGACAGAAGCTGTTTTTCAGACTCTTGGTTCCAGCTTTGATACACCTGTACTGACCTTGGCTTCTGGATGACAGCGAGGTGAACAGGCAGTGGCTTGGGTGGTTGTTGTCCTTGATGATTTTTTTGACCTTCCTGTGACATCGGGTGGTGTAGGTGTCCTGGAGGGCAGGTAGTTTGCCACCGGTGATGCGTTGTGCAGGCGCTGTTGCGCCTTCTTCACCACGCTGTCTATGTGGGTGGATCATTTCAGTTTGTCAATGATGTGTACTTCAAGGAACATAAAACCTTCCACCTTCTCCACTACTGTCCCGTCGATGTGGTTAGGGGGATGCTCCCTCTGCTGTTTTCTGAAGTCCACGATCATCTCCTTTGTTTTGTTGAAGTTGAGTGTGAGGTTATTGTCCTGACACCACTCTTCGAGGGCCCTCACCTCCTCCCTGTAGGCCATCTCGTTGGTAATCAAGCCTTCCACTGTAGTGTCATCTGCAAACTTGATGATTGAGTTGGAGGTGTGTATGGCCATGCAGTCATGGATGAACAGGGAGTACAGGAGAGGTCTGAGAACGCACCCTTTTGGCGCCCCAGTGTTGAGGATCAGCGGGGTGGAGATGTTGTTTCCTACCGTCACCACCTGGGGGTGGCCCGTCAGAAAGTGCAGGACCCAGTTGCACAGGGCGGGGTCTCGAGCATAATTATCAGTTTAGGGGGTACTATGGTGTTAAATACTGGGCTGTCATTGATGAACAGCGTTCTAACATAGGTATTCCTCTTGTCCAGATGGGTGTGATTGCAATTGCGTCGTCTGTGGACCTATTGGGGCGGTAATCAAATTGGAGTGGGTCGAGGGTGTCAGGTAGGGTGGAGGTGATATGATCCTTGTCTAGTTTCTCGAAGCAGTTCATGATGACGGAAGTGAGTGCTACGGGGGGATAGTCGATTAGCTCAGTTACCTTAGCTTTCTTGGGAAGAGGAAAAATGGTGGCCCTCTTGAAGCATGTGCGAACAGCAGACTGGGATAGGGATTGATTGAATATGTCCGTAAACACACCAGCCAGCTGGTCTGGGCATGCTCTGAGGATGCGGCTAGGGAAGCCGTTTGGGCTGGCAGCCTTGCGAGGGTTAACACATTTAAATGTTTTACTCATGTTGGCTGCGGTGAAGCAGAGCACACAGGTTTTGGCATTGTATTGTCCTCAAAATGAGGAAAGAAGTTTTTTCATTTGATCACTGTCTCTGATTGAGAATCATTCTTAGGTAGCCTTTTCCCACCTGTGTTTTGTGGGTGATTGTTTTCTGTTTTGTGTCTTCACTAGACAGGACTGTTTCGTTGTCGTTTCATACTTTCACTTTGTTGTTTTGTTATTCAGTGTTCAGTTGATTTTTAAATGTTAACATGGACACATAGCACGCTGCGCATTGGTCCGATCTTGACTACTCTTCCTCAGATGACGAGAACAATCATTACAGAATCACCCACCAACCAAGGACCAAGCAGCGTGGTATCTGGCAGCAGTGATCTCCGGACTCATTTACATGGGAGGAGATTTTGGACGGAAAAGGACCCTGAAACAGGCTGGGGAATATCGCCACCCCAAGGCAGAGCTGGAGGCAGCGAAAGCTGAGTGGCAGCGATATGAGGAGTTAGCACGGCAGCGCGACAAGCACGGGAGGCAGCCCCAAAAATGGCACACGGGGTGGCACACGGGGAGTGTGGCAGAGTCAGGTTGGAGACCTGAGCCCACTCCTCGTGCTTACCGTAAGAAGTGCAGTACTGGTCAGGCACTGTGTTATGAGGTCAAGCGCACGGTGTCGCCAGTATGCGCTCATAGCCCGGTGGGCTATAGGCCAGCCCCCCGCAAGTGCCAAGCGAGAGTGGGCATCCAGCCAGGGCGTGTTGTGCCAGCCCAGTGTGTTTGGTCTCCAGTACGCCATTTCGGCTGCCGGAGTCTCCCTTCACTGCGGTGCTGCCGGAGTCTCCCTTCACTACGGCGCTGCCGGAATCTGCCGTCCATTCGGCAAGGGTACACAGTCTGAGGTCGGCGGCGCCACTTAAGTGGGCCGAGACTATCGTGGAGTGGGGTCCACGTCCCGCGCCAGAGCCGCCACCGAGGACAAACGCCCTTCCAGACCCTCCCTATAGATTCAGGTTTGGCTGCCGGAGTCCTCACCTTTGGGGGGGGTTGTACTGTCACGTTCTGACCTTAGTTCCTTTGTTGTGTCTTTGTTTTTGGTTGGCCAGGGCATGAGTTGGGGTGGGTGGTCTAGTATGGTCCTCAATCAGAGGAAGGTGTCGTTCGTTGTCTCTGATTGAGAATCTAACTTAGGTAGCCTTTTCCCACCTGTGTTTTGTGGGTGATTGTTTTCCGTTTTGTGTCTCCACGAGACAGGACTGTTTCATTCTTTCACTTTGTTGTTTTGTTATTCAATGTTCAGTTGATTTATTAAATATTAACATGGACACATACCACGCTGCGCATTTGTCCGATTATGACTACTCTTCTTTAGATGACGAGGAGAATTGTTACAGGGCGAGGGAGGGCTTTGTATACGTCCCGGAATTTAGAGTAGCAATGATCCAGAATGCTGCCAGCACGGGTCACGCATTCGATATGATGATACAATTTATGGAGCATTGTTTTCAGATTAGTTTTGTTAAAATCCCCAGCTGCAATAAATACAGCCTCAGGACATGTGGTTTCCAGTGTACATAGATTCCAATGAAGTTCTTTCAGGGCCATCGAGTTGTCTGCATGGGGGGGATATACACTGTTGTGATTATTATCGAAGAGAATTCTCTTCGTTGATAATGCGATCGGCATTTGATTGTAAGGAATTAAAGGTCAGCTGAACAAAAGGACTTGAGTTCCTGTATGTTGTTATGAACACACCACAACTCGTTAATCATAAGGCATACACCTCCGCACTTCTTCTTAGCAGAGAGATGTTTATTTCTGTCAGCGCAATGTTTGAAGAAACCGGATGACTGTACCGACTCCGATTACTACCGATTACTACCCCGAGTGAGCCATGTTTCTGTGAAACAGAGAATGTTACCATCTCTGATGTCTCTCGGGAAGGCATCCCTTGCTCGAATTTTGTCTACCTCGTTGTCAAAAGACTGGACATTGGCGAGTAGTAATTCAGAATTCGGAATTCATGTAAACTCAAAAAGTAGGTATCTTGGCACGTACACCTGACATGGGGTTAATCCGCCTACACATTTCTGTACTGATTGAAATACTGTATTACCACTACTTTTTTAAAACCATGTCGACATTTATTTCCCAAACAACTCAACTCAACTCAAACATTCAACCTGTTAGATTCTGAGTTAAACTTGGAACATTGTTATAATCAGAAGTTAATGGTTATCTGTAGGAGCCAGATGGCTTTGGAATGTGTAGGGGAGACGGGTGGAGATCTTAGAACCTAACAATGTCACTGACGGTGAGAGGGTAATGTATAATGTTTACATTATGTCAGGATATGTTACTGTTAGCCATCAGGGATCTTATGGGAGGGATTCTCTGGGAGGAGAAGACACAGTCTGGTATCAATCACCATTACACCCTTGTGTTTGGGAGGAGTAAGCACTATGGGTAGAGGTCAGGTTAGATGAAGTGAGGAAGAACAGATATCACTAAGGTTCTGTCAAGCAACAGAGATGCATTGGCTGTTTAGATTTGGAGGAGGAGACTCATCCTAGGAGAAAGGGTTAAGTATCAGTGCTTGTTTGAAATGTCGTTGTCTGAATGCAGCTGTATTGACCCTTTGGGAAGAATTAAACATGGTTAAGCTTTTCTAGTGTCTGTTGAGTTATTTACTCTGAGATTGAGAACCTAACAGACCCAGTCACAATCATTTTTTTTTGTATTTTAATAATTTTATGCATTTTCTAACACAGGTTTAACACCTAACAAACACATCTATTATTATAATTTTTTACCCCTTTTACTCTCCAATTTCATGATATCCAATATCCAGTCTTGTCCCATCACTGCTACTCTCCTACGGACTCAGAAGAGGTGAAGGTCGAGAGCCATGCATCCTCTGAAACACGAACCCGCCGAGCTTCTTGACACACTGCTCGTGTCACCAGAAGCCAGCAGCACCAATATGTTGGAGGAAACACTGTACAGCTGGCAACTGAAGCCAGCGTGCATGCGCCCGACCACCACAAGGAGTCGCTAGAGCGCGATGGGACAAGGACATCCCAGCCGGCCAAACTCTCCCCTAACCAAGACGACGCTGGGCCAATTGTGAGTCACCTCATGGATCTCCCGGTCAAGGCCGTCTGCGACACAGCCCAGATCTGAAGTGACGCCTCAAGCAGTGATCAGAACCTTAGACCGCTACACCTCTCGGGAGGCCACTTTGTACTTATTTTAAACACTTTTTACATAAGTCAGTCCTTGTAGTTACCTCATACCCAAGCAATAATGCCTTGCATTACACCTGGGAAGAAAATTCTTCAGTTTGCTCAACTTTCCATTGGCTCAGTCATTGGCTCAACTTGTCTCATAGCCATTGGTTCAACTTCCCAAAAGGAAAACATTTAGACTTGATTTGCTGACACAGCTACAATGATGCACTTTCATGACAGGTTTAGGAACTCATATTAAAGTTTCTAGAGATCCCAACTGATGTATAGAACAATCTTAAAGTGATCTTCTTTGGTTTAGAGACAAGCATAATGAAACCTCTAACACATTACATTAATTTGACTTAGTGAAAATCTGTTGATGGACCTTATTTGCTTATCTCTTTTTCCATGTGGTTTCTTTCTTCATAGACTCCATGAAAGGATGACCGTTTCCTAATTATTTGTCAAATGATTCATTTTGTGTATGGTTTCCTCAAAATAAAGGTGGCTCAACTTACCCCTTTGGCTCAAATGACCCCACTCTCCCTTATGCAGATTTTGAATAAACATGGGGTTCAAATCATCATTGGTCATCTGAGTTTAGATTACAAGCCTCTGCTCTGATTCAAACAAGAGGGATTAAATTATCATCCTATCTAATGGATGTTGAAAGAATAATTCTGTCCAACCTGGTACAAGATGAGTAGGGCTCCCACCACACAAGAAGTAGATTATTTTAGGACTTATTGTATCCATCTATAATATTAATACAGTTGTCTATGTAATAATACTGATTGTATATTCATCAGATTTGAAAGAAGCAACATGAATTTCTGGACAACTCCATGAGCCAGTAAGTAACCCTCCTGCAGGTGCAATAAGACCTCGAGCCCATTAGAGGACAGCATTGATTTATTTTTCACAGCTATGTCTCTACTAATAGGATAACCTGTTACAGTAATGTCATATACTGTAACTGGATTGACTAGTTCATCAATGTCAAGAACAATGTCTGCATATCTAGTCTCACAATGCAAGCAGGTGATACATGCTCGCCTCCTTTCCTGCCTGAGAGAGCTGTCTTTCTGACAGCTGTTTCCTTCTGTGTATAAAACGTTGTGGTCTGAAGTTGAACAAAACAGATGACTCATAATAAGTCATCAAGACTGATAGATATAGACTATATTTTGGCCCGTAAGTCCTTAATTTTAGATATTCACTTTTAAATGGTGTACATCTAAGACAGTTATAGGAGACATATAGCTTGTAAAGGGGTAGGGAACACCATTAGAGTTTACTTGCTTTGTGATTCTGTTTCTCCTGTGGAAAGTGTTATGGTTCATGGCCAATTATTGCCTCATTCTACTACCATTGCACAACACCCACTAAGTACTACTGCTGAAATACTTCAAACTTTTTAATAAAATGTTGTTTACACATACTCTTGCACTGATATCCCCACAATCACATCGTGCGATCTTAACACACTCATAAAATAGCAAATAGAATCTTTGTAGTCAATAACAAAGCTTTTTCTGGTTCTGACCTTATCTCCTAAATTGGATTATCTGTGAAACAGCACAGTTAAAAATACATGGCAAATAGAAATCAAACTGGATGGACATCAGAAATAGATGAGAGAGGTTGACGGTAGAGGAAGGACAGGACTAAAATCAAACAAAATATAACTATTGTAAAGTAGTATATAGTATGTATAACCTGGAAGTAGAGGCCTACGTGTTATTGATCTCAGGTTTACTCCAATTATGGGGAGGGGTGGTAGGGTTAGAAATTAATAAAGGAAAATATATATGAAATATATATATATGCGTTTGTGTGTATGTATACGTATGTAGTTGATGTCGGAAGTTTACATACACTTAGGTTGGAGTCTTTAAAACTTTGCATGACACAAGTAATTTTTCCAACAATAGTTTACATACAGATTATTTCACTGTATCACAATTCCAGTGGGTCAGAAGTTGACATACACTAAGTTGACTGTGCCTTTAAACAGCTTGGAAAATTCCAGAATATGATGCCATGGCTTTAGAAGCTTCTGATAGGCTAATTGACATAATTTGAGTCAATTGGAGGTGTACCTGTGGATGTATTTTAAGGCCTATCTTCAAATGCAGTGCCTCTTTGCTTGACATTATTTTTAAAAAATCAGCCAAGTCCTCAGAAAAACTATTGTAGACCTCCACAAGTCTGGTTCATCCTTGGGAGCAGTTTCCAAAGGTACCACGTTCATCTGTACACACAATAGTATGCAAGTATGAACACCATGGGACCACGCAGCCGTCATACCACTCTTGTCTCCTAGAGATGAATGTACTTTGGTGCGAAAAGTGAAAATCAATCCCAGAACAACAGCAAACAACCGTGTGAAGATGCTGGAGGAAACCAGTACAAAAGTATCTATAACCATAGTAAAAACGAGTCCTATATCGACAATAACCTGAAAGGCCGCTCGGCAAGGGAGAAGCCACTGCTCCAAAACCGCCATAAAAGCCAGACTACGGTTTGCAACTGCACGTGGGGACAAAGATTGTACTTTTTGGAGAAATGACCTCTGATCTGATGAAGCAAAAATAGGACTGTTTGGCCATAATGATCATCGTTATGTTTGGAGGAAAAAAGGGGAGGCTTGCAAGCCAAAGAACACCATCCCAACCGTGAAGCACGGGGTGTCATGTTCATTGTAATGAGGATGTCATGTTTTGTCATTGGTTATCATGTCTTGTCTCTGTGCTTCCCTTCTATTCGTTTCCCTCTGCTGGTCTTATTAGGTTGAGGTGGGCGTGGGAGCCATTCTATCCCAGCGCTTCCATTCTGACGATAAGGTCCATCCTTGCGCTTATTTTTCTCATCGCCTGTCGCCATCGGAACGCAACTATGATGTGGGTAACCGCGAACTGCTCGCCATCCGCTTAGCCCTAGGCGAATGGCGACAGTGGTTGGAGGGGGCGACCGTTCCTTTTGTCGTTTGGACTGACCATAAGAACCTTGAGTACATCCGTTCTGCCAAACGACTTAATGCACGTCAAGCTCGTTGGGCGTTGTTTTTCGCTCGTTTCGAGTTCGTGATTTCTTATCGCCCGGGTAATAAGAACACCAAGCCTGATGCCTTATCCCGTCTCTTTAGTTCTTCTGTGGCTTCTACCGACCCCGAGGGGATTCTCCCTGAAGGGCGTGTTGTCGGGTTGACTGTCTGGGGAATTGAGAGACAGGTAAAGCAAGCACTCACTCACACTGCGTCGCCGCGCGCTTGTCCTAGTAACCTTCTTTTCGTTCCTGTCTCTACTCGTCTGGCTGTTCTTCAGTGGGCTCACTCTGCCAAGTTAGCTGGCCACCCCGGCGTTCGGGGCACGCTTGCTTCTATTCGCCAGCGGTTTTGGTGGCCTACTCAGGAGCGTGACACGCGCCGTTTCGTGGCTGCTTGTTCGGACTGCGCGCAGACTAAGTCAGGTAACTCTCCTCCTGCCGGTCGTCTCAGACCGCTTCCCATTCCTTCTCGACCATGGTCTCACATCGCCTTAGACTTCATTACCGGTCTGCCTTCGTCTGCGGGGAAGACTGTGATTCTTACGGTTGTCGATAGGTTCTCTAAGGCGGCACATTTCATTCCCTCGCTAAGCTTCCTTCCGCTAAGGAGACGGCACAAATCATCATTGAGAATGTGTTCAGAATTCATGGCCTCCCGTTAGACGCCGTTTCAGACAGAGGTCCGCAATTCACGTCACAGTTTTGGAGGGAGTTCTGTCGTTTGATTGGTGCTTCCGTCAGTCTCTCTTCCGGTTTTCATTCCCAGTCTAACGGTCAAGCAGAAAGGGCCAATCAGACGATTGGTCGCATATTACGCAGCCTTTCTTTTAGAAACCCTGCGTCTTGGGCAGAACAGCTCCCCTGGGCAGAATACGCTCACAACTCGCTTCCTTCGTCTGCTACCGGGCTATCTCAGTTTCAAAGTAGTCTGGGTTACCAGCCTCCTCTGTTCTCGTCCCAGCTCGCCGAGTCCAGCGTTCCCTCCGCTCAGGCATTTGTCCAACGTTGTGAGCGCACCTGGAGGAGGGTGAGGTCTGCACTTTGCCGTTGCAGGGTGCAGACTGTGAGAGCCGCCAATAAACGTAGGATTAAGAGTCCTAGGTATTGTCGCGGCCAGAGAGTGTGGCTTTCCACTCGTAACCTTCCCCTTACGACAGCTTCTCGTAAGTTGACTCCGCGGTTCATTGGTCCGTTCCGTGTCTCCCAGGTCGTCAATCCTGTCGCTGTGCGACTGCTTCTTCCGCGACATCTTCGTCGCGTCCATCCTGTCTTCCATGTCTCCTGTGTCAAGCCCTTTCTTTGCGCCCCCGTTCATCTCCCCCCCCCCCCCGTCCTTGTCGAGGGTGCACCTATTTACAAGGTACGTAGGATCATGGACATGCGTTCTTGGGGACGTGGTCACCAGTACTTAGTGGATTGGGAGGGTTACGGTCCTGAGGAGAGGAGTTGGGTTCCATCTCGGGACGTGCTGGACCGTTCGCTGATTGATGATTTCCTCCTTTGCCGCCAGGATTCCACCTCGAGTGCGCCAGGAGGCGCTCGGTGAGTGGGAGGGTACTGTCATGTTTTGTCATATATTGTCTTGTCCTTGTGCTTTCCCTTCTGTTCGTTTCCCCCTGCTGGTCTTATTAGGTTCGTTCCCTTTTTCTATCCCTCTCTCCCCCTCCCCTCTCTCTCTTCTCTCTATCGTTCCGTTCCTGCTCCCAGCTGTTCCTCATTCTCCTAACTCACTCATTTACTCTTTTCACACCTGTCCCCTATTTTGCCCTCTGATTAGAGTCCCTATTTCTCCCCTTGTTTTCCGCTTCTGTCCTTGTCGGATCCTTGTATGATGTTCGCTGTGCTGTGTCCTTGTCTCGCCCTGTCATGTTTTGTCTCCTTCAGATGCTGCGTGTGAGCAGGTGTCTTAGTCTGCTACGGTCGGTGCCTTCCCGAAGCAACCTGCAGTCAATGGTCGAGTCTCCAGTCTGTCCTCGTTACTACGAGTGGAATTAAGTTTTTTCCTGTTTTGTTTTCTTCTTGATTTTTCCAGGATTATTACTTTTGTCATATACTGGAATAAAGACTCTGTTTTCGTTAAGTCGCTTTTGGGTCCTCATTCACCAGCATAACAATGATAATTGTGTGTCTGCAACGTTCTCACTCATCATTATTGACGATTAATTAGTAGTCACTGGGTGAATTGGTACACCAGCCAGTGTAACTAATAACTTCACAATGCTCAAAGGGATATTTAATGTCTGCTTTTTTTTACCCATCTACCAATAGGTGCCCTTCTTTGTGAGGCATTGGAAAACCTCCCTGGTCTTTGTGGTTTAATCTGTGTTTGAAGTTCACTGCTTGATTGGGGGACCTTACAGATAATAGGGAGGAGGACAGAGGTCAGAGACCTGGCAGTGTGGTACCAGGACAACAACCTCTCTCTCAATGTGAGTAAGGCAAAGGAGCTGATTGTGGACTACAGGAAATGGCGGGCCAAACAGGCCCCCTATTAACATCGACGGGACTGAAGTGGAGCGGCTCGAGAGTTTCAAGTTCCTTGTTGTCCACATCACCAACAAACTATCATGATGCAAACACACCAAGACAGATGTGAAGAGGGCACAACAACACGTTTTCCCCCTCAAGAGACTGGAAATATTTGACATGGGTCCCCAGATCCTCAAGAGGTTCTAGAGCGGTGCCATCGAGAGCATCCTGACCATAAGGCGCTACAGAGGGTAGTGTGTATGGACCAGTAAATCACTGGGGCCAAGCTTCCTGACATCCAGGACCTATAAACTTGGCGGTGTCACAGAAAGGCCCAGTCATAGACTGTTCTCTCTGGTACCGCATGGCAAGTAGTGGCGGAGAGCCAAGTCTAGGACCAAAAGGTTTCTTAACAGCTTCTACCCCCAAGCCATAAGCCTGCTGACTATCTATGCATAGTCACTTTACAAATGACCTTGACTATCCCGCACATTGACTCGGTGCTGGTACCCCCTGTATATAGCCTCGTTATTGTTATGTACATTTCATTTGATTTTAGTTAGTTTGTTTAGTAAATATTTTATCAACTTTATTTCTTGAACTTCATTGTTGGTTAAGAGCTTTTAAGTAAGCATTTCACTATAAGGTCTACTATACCTGTTGCATTCGGCGCATGTGACAAATCAAATTGATTTGATAATTGTATGTGTAGGGTACAGAGATGAGGTAGTCATTGAAAAATCATGTTAAACACCATTATTGCACACATGGAACTTATTATCTGACTTCTGTGATAGAAAAATTACACATTTACCTGATTTGTTTGATATTAATAGTTACCAATTAACACTTAACAAATAGGAGGATATTTCTGTTCTGTTAGTGTCTGTGTTTTTATTGTCTCCAGTTCCCTGCAGCTAATCTGGGCGTATGGTCACTGGAGATGGCTTGAGCTGACAACTCAGTGCGTGGCCATGCACGCCTCCAACTCAATCATCAAGTTTGCAGACGACACTACAGTGGCAGGCTTGATTACCAACAATGATGAGATGGCCTACAGGGAGGAGTTGAGGGCCCTCGGAGTGTGGTGTCAGGAAAATAATCTCACACTCAACGTCAACAAAACAAAGGAGACAATCGTGGACTTCAGGAAACAGCAGAGTGAGCACCCCCCTATCCACATCGACGGGACAGTAGTGGAGAAAGTTTTAAGTTCCTCGGCGTATACATCACGGACAAACTGAAATGGTCCACCCACACAGACAGCGTGATGAAGAAGGCGCAACAGCGCCTCTTCAACCTCTGGAGGCTGAAGAAATTTGGCTTGTCAACGAAAACACAAACTTTTACAGATGTGCAATCGAGAGCATCCTGTCGGGCTGTATCACTGCTTGGTACAGAAACTGCTCCTCCCACAGCCGTAATGCTCTCCAGAGGGTAGTGAGGTCTGCACAACATATCACTGGGGGCAAACTACCTGCCCTCCAGGACACCTACACCACTCGATGTAACAGAAGGCCAAACAGATCATCAAGGCCATCAGACTGTTAACTTCTCTAGGGTAGGGGGCAGCATTCGGAATTTTGTATGAAAAGCGTGCCCAAATTAAACTGCCTGCTACTCAGCCATAAAAGCCAGAATATGCATATAATTAGTAGATTTGGATAGAAAACATTCTGAAGTTTCTAAAACTGTTTGAATGATGTCTGTGAGTATAACGGAACGCATATGGCAGGCAAAAACCTGAGAAGAAAAATCCAACCAGGAAGTGGGAAATCTGGGGTTTGAAGTTTTTCAAGTCATTGCCTATCGAATATACAGTGTCTATGGGGTCATATTGCACTTCTTAAGGCTTCCACTAGATGTCAACAGTCTTTGATGCTTCCACTGTGAAGGAGGGGGAATGGGAGCTGAATGAGTCAGACTGTTACGTTCTGACCATAGTTCTTGTGTGTTTTCCTTGTTTTAGTGTTGGTCAGGACGTGAGCTGGATGGGCATTCTATGTTGTGTGTCTAGTTTGTCTGTTTCTGTGGTTGGCCTGATATGGTTCTCAATCAGAGGCAGGTGTTAGTCATGGTCTCTGATTGGGAACCATATTTAGGTAGCTAGTTTTGTGTTGGGGTTTGTGGGTGATTATTTCTGTGTCTGTGTTAGTTTCAACACACAGGACTGTTTTCGGTTTTCACATTTATTGTTTTGTATATTTGTAGTGTTTTCTCGGTATTCGTCTTAATTAAAGATGTTTAACCCTAACCACGCTGCGTTTTGGTCCGCCTCTCCTTCCCAGGAAGAAAGCCATTACACAGACATCTGCCAGAGTGGCATGAGCTGATCACGCACGTTCACGTGAGAGTTAGCTTGCGTTCCACTGCATTTCTACAGACAAAGGAATTCTCCGGTTGAAACATTATTGAAGATTTATGTTAAAAACATCCTAAAGATTGATTCTATACATTGTTGACGTGTTTCTACGGACTGTAACGGAACGTTTTGACTTTTCGGCTGCTCGTGCCTCATGAATTTGGAATACTGGGCTAAACACGAGAACAAAAAGGAGGTATTTGGACATAAATGATGGACATAGAACGCTAGCGACCCACATTCCCTAGTGAGGTTAAGCAGCCATCACTAACATTGAGTGGCTGCTGCCAACATACTGACTCAAATCTCTAGCCACTTAAATAATAAAAAATTGGATGTAATAAATGTATCACTGGTCACTTTAAACAATGCCACTTTATATAATGTTTACATACCCTACATTACTCATCTCATATGTATATACTGTACTATACAATCTACTGCATCTTGCCAATGCCACATGGCCATCGGTCATCCATATAATTACATGTACATATTCTTATTCATTCCTTTACACTTGTGTGTGTATAAGGTAGTTGTTTTGAAATTGTTAGATTACTTTTTAGATATTACTGCACGGTCGGAACTAGAAGCACAAGCATTTCGCTACACTCGCATTAACATCTGCTAACCATGTGTTTGTGACCAATAAAATGTGCATTGATTTGATTTGACATGATGTAAAAATAGTTTGAGATTGACAGATAATGTTTAAATGCAAAATACTTTATTTTGTGTTTGGGATCCTTGGCTGTTTGGGACCCTTAATCCAGGCTGGACAGGAGGAAGTCAACCTGCATTTCTAGATTCTCCATCACCTGCCACGAGAGCCTTTGTGGGCTTTCATAGACGGACTCATCGAGGTTGAAGATGGAGTCCAACAACGCCTTCATCTGATCCTGAAGACAACAGACACATCATCAACAAATAGATTATGACCAGCTACAAAGATAAGGATGACAAACCATCACACACAGTTAGAGAGGGAGAGAGAGAGAGAGAGAGAGAGAGAGAGAGAGAGAGAGAGAGAGAGAGAGAGAGAGAGAGAGAGACGGTAAATAAATAAATAAATGAATATGCACCTTAATGAGAAGGTAGAAGTTCCCAGCAGACTCTGTCCAGGCTCCTCCAGGAGGGCGAATCCTCATCATCACTTCCATGAGCAGATAAAAGAAGCTACCAGGCCTCTGGAGTAGGAACAGGGGACATGAGTGAGTGTCTACAGACCTGGTATGGCTACAGTGTGGATGGGGTAGATAAACAACAGGATGTTTACATTATTAGGGTCACTTACAGATGTTGGAAGAGATGTTTTTCCCTCAAGAAGGCTCAGTAGAACGAATTCATAAAATACATCCGTGAAATTGATGTGGTTGATCTGAAGTCAAACAAATAAGATAATTACATATTTTTCATTGACAAGCACTTTAGAAAGTCTCATTGAGTAGATGTTGGATGAGCAGACGGTGCCTGCAGCTAACGCTCAAGCTTGCATGTAAACCTACTCCTACAAGAGCCATCTCCAGCTCTAGTTGCTCCCTGTTTGCTGGCTCATTAATGAAGTTCACCAGGATGTCGTAGGTCTGCTGAAACTGCCTCACATCCTCAAAACAAAACAATCATAAAATTCCTTAGAACTTGGATCATAAACTCAAAGCTTCATGTCTGTAATTCAGAGGGCCTCTGATTGTTTGGCTTGTAAGACATTGGAACTTTTCAACTAAACCTTATGAATCACTATTGCCTAAATGTAAGCCACTGGGCAAAGACTGGTTGAATCAACTTTGTTTCCTTGTCATTTCAACAACAACAATGTAATGTGATGATGTTGAATAAACATGGAAAACTGATTGGAATTGAAAAGAGTTATCAACATATTTTTTTCACCAAACTCTTAACCTAAGTCCAATGACATGGTACATTTCTTTGATTGAATTCACATTAGTTGACAACTCAACCAAATGTAACTAAACACGACACACTGAAATTACATCTGTGCCCAGTGGGAACTATATATCTGGTCTGATGAATGTTGTACAATTATTTGAATGGTTACCTGCTGGTTGAGCTCGGACAGTCCACTCAACACCATCCTCCCAGCGTGGGTGAGGTAATTAAGGGAGGTACTGTCTGAGGATGTCAGAGTCTGTGAGAACAAGACAGTACATTTAGAAATGGTACAGAAATGTACATCAAATGAAATTCAAAAGGTGGTAAATTCACACTTTCTCACCTCCATAGCACGTCGGATACCAGCCAACCTCAGAGAGAAGTTGCTTGTCCCTTGGTTTCCAAAGTAACTCCTGTAAATAGAAATGTTTAGTAGAAAATGTGCAACATAAGAAGCTAAAGCATACATTAATGCCATGAGATGAAGATATCCTTTTATGTTAGCCTATGTTACAACTGCAGGATTTAGAAAAACCATACCAATGTAGGATCTTAATTTGATCACTCGTTTGTTGCTGAGACACTTGTAGTGTATTTTAGTTTTAAAAAGTCTTTTAAGGTTTGTAATTACAGACTTGATTTGCGCTAACGAAAAATCTATCAACCCCTACAAAAATGTAAATTATAATCCACATAATAACAAATATTTCCTATGCCAAGAGTTTGCCAAAAGTGTGCAAAGCTGTTGTCAAGGCAGAGGGTGACTATTTGAAGAATCAAACCTAAAATATATTTTGATTCCATGTGTTCTTTCATAGTTTTGATGTCTTCACTATTATTCTACAACGTAGAAAAGAGTAAAAATAAAGAAAACCCTTGAATCAGTAGTTGTTTGAAAACTTTTGAACGGTAGTGTATATAAAGTGTTTCAACTCTATATCTGAAATTCTAATGGTGTCTTCTTTTTTAAGACTATATCCATGTGTGTGAGATGTATACTTTTGTTTCAAGGTAGATTTGTTTAAGACTACTAAGAAACACTGTGTGTGACTGTCACACCCTGACCATAGAGAGCCTTTTTATTCTCTTTTTTGGTTAGGTTGGGGTGTGACTAGGGTGGGTAATCTAGGTTGTTTTTTTCTATGTTGGCCTGGTATGGTTCCCTATCAGAGGCAGCTGTTTATCATTGTCTCTGATTGGGAATCATATTTAGGCAGCCATTTCCCCTCTGTGTTTTGTGGGATCTTGTTTTTGTGTTGTTGCCTTTGAGCACTCCAGATCATAACGTTTAATTTATTCTTTATTGTTTTTGTGCGGTTCACTTCAAATAAAAGATGTCGAACCGATTTCACGCTGCGCTTTGGTCCGAGTGTTCTGATGACGATCCTGACAGTGACCCTGATTTAGCCCACTGCAGTAAAAGGTTATTAAGGTCCTACATCTGTATAACTACAATATAGGGGCAGATTATTTCAAAGCAAATGTTTTTACTATAGATGAACACATGAAAGCAAACTCACCACAGCTGGGGCACATCTGCAACATTATGTTGCTCCTCCACAAACTCCTAAAACAGACATCACATTAACATCAACTCTGGGCTCCCAAGGTAAGTCAGTTAAGAATATGTTCTTAACTAACTTACATAGACAAGTAAATAAAAATAAATACTAAACTGCATTTCACCTGCAACTGAAGAGGACAAAACATTCAGTGACATCATAACAATACTTTCATCCTGACCTAAAAACTTGACAAACCTGTTGAAACCAAAACACTGAGCTTGGAACACAATGACACTGAGACACACACCTGTACACACAAGTACAAATGTCAGGAAAACAAATAAAAAGGGTTATTGACTGTAGAAAGAGTTTTACCTGAGGAGTGCTGTCAGGGGTCTGGTCCTGGGTGAAGTGGTAAGGTGGAGGGGAAGGGAACGGGGGAGGCGGAGGGGGAGGTGGAGAATCCTGGGGGAACTGCTGAGAGGAGCCAGAGGACGGCTCATGAGGGGTGGTGATAATGTCAGAGGTAGAGAACTGATACGTCATCATGTCATCCCCCCTCTCCTGGAACCCCTCCACTGTGGTGGAGATATCCACCTGCTATTTAACAAACAACACCGTCAGCCCAACCACAATGTTGAAAACCCTCAACCAAACACTGAAATAAATCCTACCACAGAGAAACAACGAGGCATACCTGGGCGTCCTCATAATAGGTGAACTCTGACCTCCTCTTGACGAGGCAAGACCTGAGTCCATGGATCCTTCTACCAAGGTACTAAAAATGAGGATAGAAATTTAAATGTATCATTTCATTTTGTCAACATTTATTAAAATAGGTAAATGGACATTTGCCACTTTCCATTTTCTTTTATGAGTGTTTGACTGTACCTTAATACCAGTCACCTCCTTGTTGGTGAGGACCACCTGGACATTACCCTTGCAAAGAATCACATTGGAAAAATTACATTTCATTAAGGAAATATAAGTAGCCCTATATTTGGTGCATCATTTGACACAAATCAGGTGCATTTGAGATGAAAGATCAGTTGAGAATCTCTCACCCATGGGTCCAGGATTTTTTCCTGAATGACTCTGCTCCACCACAGCTGTTTCTCCACTCCCCTCACAATGCACAGGTGATGCATGTCCTCTTCGTTTTGCTATAAGGAAAAAACGGCTTCAGTCTGCACACCTCTCTGTATATTTTAGATTTCTATATCATTTGGCAGGTGATCACCACTGGCAGTGATATAGAGCCCACACAATGTTCGTACAACAACTTTCCTCTAGGTTTCAATTAGGACCAGACATACAAAAGAAACCCCAGAGACAAATGGGAGTTAAAACACACAGGTGTGTTCATAAATGTTAAGAATATGTCTGAAGTACCTGCACTCGTCCATAACGGATCATCCAGGTATGGAAATGAAACGAACCCCAGTTCCCAACCAGCTGCATCTTCTCAAAGGGAAAACCAGAGTCTTCACTATTTGGCTGCAAAACAAAGACATCCCCTAATTGTAGAGCTTTCTCTGTGATTATTAACAAACAGACCAAGGAATTAAAGCCAGACAGGGCTGCTGCCCAACCTCCTCATCCATATACTAAGGAACAAGACAGGATCAATTTATGAGTCAGTTTGAATGATAGACTGGTGGCCTATAGGAGTGACAGACTGGTATATGGAGGATCTCAAAAGGAGGCCACTGCATTATAGATTCTGAAAGGGTTGACAGTTGAACTACACAGGTCTGTGTTCAAATGTTAAGGAAACATCTGAAGTATCTGCACATGAATGGCTACCTGTTCAGTTTGAGAAGTCAGTTCCTCCCACACCATCCTCCCTACAGGAGTGAAACAGATGAAAATCGGCTGCTCCATCATGAAAATCTGTGAACAATAAGAAACAGCTTTAAAGACGTCAAAGTATTAATCTACCATAGTGGATACTGAAGGTAATTATCCCTATTAGATCACATGAGCATTGGTTAATTTTCGGCATGGTTACCTGTGTATTTAATACTGACATCTCTCTCACCAGCGTGTTCCCAGCATGGGTTAGGTAATACGTTGGCTGCAGTTTGACAGGCTATAACAAAAGGGAATATGTTTACAGAAATGCATTTCCATACGTTTTTTTCTTCTTCAGAGATCATTATGTTTATGTTTAAGCCCCCCTAAAGACCAGAGAGTATCAGCATGGATGGACTCACGGCACTTGAAACCCACTGAGGTCCAGACCAAGGAATTAAAGCCAGACCGGGCTGCTGCTGAACCTCCTCATCCACATACTAAGGAACAAGACAGGATCAATTTAAGAGTCCGTTTGAATGATAGACTGGTAGCCTAAAGGAGTGACAGATGTATAGGGAGGATCGCAAGTGGTGGCCACTGATTATAGATGATAAAAGATTTGGCAGTTGAACTACACAGGTCTGTGTTCTAAGGTTGAGGAAACATCTGAGGTACCTGCATATGAATGGCTACCTGTTCAGTTTGAGAAGACAGTTCCTCCCACACCAACCTCCCTACAGGATTGAAACAGATGAAAATAGGCTGCTCCATCATGAAAATCTGTGAGAAAATGAGGGAAAGGACAACAAAGTATTTCACGACCATAGTGGATACTGAAGGTAATCATGCCTATTAGAAAATATGATCTTTGTCCAATAATCTGCATGGTTACCTGTGTGTTTAACACTGCCAGCTCTCTCACTATCATCCTCCCAGCAAGGGTAAGGTAATAAGTCAGCTGCAGTTGTAAAAAACATGGAATATGTTTACAGAAATGTATTCCCATATTGTTCTTCAGAAAACGTCATGTGTGTGTTTAAGTTACATAGACAAGAGTGAAGACAAGAGAGTATCAGTACTGTTGGACTTACAGAGCTGGGAACCCACAGAGGTCCAGACCAAGGGACTAAAGCCAGACAGGGCTGCTGCCCAACCTCCTCATCCACAAACTAAGGAATAAATCAGGATCCATTTTCAAGTCAGTAAAATTACAGTTTGAATGTCAGATTGTTATTGAACCAGTCCTGATAATGAAGCAGTATTGTTATAGCCTGGGTGCCAGGCGGTTTCAGCGGTTTTTTCTGACAACTCCTTATGGGATTGTCATGCAAATATCATTTTGCCACGATGGAATTGGCAA
Organism: Oncorhynchus gorbuscha; assembly: GCF_021184085.1. Taxonomy (NCBI): domain Eukaryota; kingdom Metazoa; phylum Chordata; class Actinopteri; order Salmoniformes; family Salmonidae; genus Oncorhynchus; species Oncorhynchus gorbuscha. Next base: position 31,598,954 of record NC_060196.1, on the reverse strand, counting down.
GAGAGCAGAAACCGACCGGTACCCAGACTATTGATAGGCCTACAGTATTCTTACCTGAACAAGGACTGGGTCCTCTTGGTCCAGGGTGGGATCATGATCTTTATGAATAAACAATAAAGGATTATTTTCTCTAAGTTGAAGAAATACTACAAGACACCAAACATCTGTCCATGTAGTTAGGCTGAACTTATAATTGAATTGTGTTTATATTGTATGATATCACATTGTATTTATGTGTCTGCATAATGTTCCAATATCATCAATTAAACCTAAAGAAAAGGTTTGGTTTCAGAGGAGCATGTTCGTTTGTTGTTGTTAATAGTGGAATTACTAGCCATCATCATGTCATCAAATCAGTCCTAAATGGCACCCTATTCCCTATTTATAGCACTACTATTAACCAGAGCCTTTTGACCATATTACTATGGGCCCTGGTAAAAAAAAATAGGGAATAGGGTATAAGGTGCTCTTCATATCATTCATTAAAATGCCTTCATTTGTATGTCATGTTCAAGGGAAACAATGTTTAAAAACTTTCTATTGAACATTCCATACAAATAAAGGCATTTTAATTAATTTTATGAAGAGTGCCTTGGTCCTCCTTTCTTTTAGACGGCCAATTTACCCCTTTTACCAAAGAGCACCTTCTGTCTACCAAAAGCTTCTATTGTGTACCTTAGCAGCGCTTCCCTTCCTCCTTTTTTTCTACATGTTTATACTGTCAGTATTGCTATTTAGACATTGTAAAATATGTAAATGTACCCTCTTCAAAGGTGACAACACGGTCCACGATCTCCAAGGTGGCCGGTTCATCCTCAAGGACGCCGTAATATTTGTTATGAAAGTAGACTGCCGAACCCGTCGCGATCACCAGGCCAGCTGCACACAGAAGCGGCCGCTCGCGGAGCAATCTCAGCGTGGTCGCTTTCAAAAAACTACTGAATGTAGGCCTACTCATTATCGCCCTTCATGCTGCTGTGATTTGACCGAGTTCAAGACCATATGACACTTTCTTAGAATTAAATTGTTTTATAGGGAACCATTAATACGTCAAATTATTCCATTCGGAATGGTTGGCAATGTCACAATGGGAGGAACATGTTTACCAAACTGATTAAAAAACACTCAACAGTTACATCAATTAAATTGCATTTTGGGGATGATTTGGGAGTTTATAAAATTGTGAACCATGGTTTAGAGAGCAGTGGGATTAGAGCAGTTTAGCAAATACATATGTCTCTAACACCGAGTAGAAAAAGGGGCTGCGCCACAATACATAATGCGCTCTCCATGGTTCTGAAAAGGAACGTTCTTTCCTGCATTCATCATCTTCCTGTTCAAGGTCGAGCCCACTCACTGAACCACTCTCACTTTCACATTCGATTTGTCAAAGCATTCAACTTCCACGCGTGGGACTAAAACATAAATCAAATTAAGATCCTAAATCTGCATCAAAACATCCTGTGTAGAGGGGTGGGGGATTGTGGCAGATATCACAGGTAATCAGCCTTTGTAGATCTGAATATGAAGAAGAGACAGTTGAAAGGGGATGAGCCGAAAATATGGACTTGTGGAACTGTCCATGAACAAATTAGGTGCAAAAAACTACATTTAGAGGCTGAGTCATTGTGTAAAAGCCAAGTTTACACATTTGGGGCTTATCCAAACATTGACAATGCAACTGGGTGTCCATAGGCATGATCTCACCCAAGGTAATAGATACAGTTTGTATAGCATAATAAGTTTCCTTCTTGAGACCTGAAGTATGGTCTACCCATGTGCTATTGGCTAAACCTATGCCTCATCCAGTCACTTGTTGAAAATCATTAAGCATCAGCCAATCAAGGCAGCCAACCATCTCCCATGTCCATGTCTAGCACAGTCCAAGAATAATTGACTGCTTGTTGTTTTTGGCATTACTTCACGTTTAATTGTCAAATATATTTTGTGTAAGATTCGATTCCTACTTCAAACACTTTGAAACAAGTTTCTCCAGAAGGATGCCAACACAAGGTCATGTTGCAAATTGAAATTGTCAGCCTTCTTGTTTGAGCTTCTCAGACAGCTGACTATTAGCTCTGTCAGCTTTAGCTTACATTGACCCACCAGGAAATTTGACCTTCACTGTTTGAAGGAGTGTGTCATCTGAATGTTTGAGGCCATGCCATTTTGAGCCATGGGAAAACAGTTACAGCATACAGAGCACTGGTAGGCAACTTCTTCTATTTCATTTGAATAATGTCTCCTTCTTATGGCTGTTTCACACAGGAAGTAAGACTCTGTGCAAGTAGAGATACTGGTGTGCAAAAGAGCAGAAAAGTAAATAAAAACAGTATGGGGATGAGGTAGGTAGATTGGGTGGGCTAATTACAGATGGACTATGTACAGCTGCAGCGTTCGGTTAGCTGCTCAGATAGCTGATGTTTAAAGTTGGTGAGGGAAATAAAAGTCACCAGCTTCAGCAATTTTTGCAATTCGTTCCAGTCACTAGCAGCAGAGAACTGGAAAAAAAGGCGGCCAAATTAGGTGTTGGCTTTGGGGATGTGTCTGAACTAGACAAAGCCTCACACCTGAGATCCACATTACTTATTTTATCAGGGTCTATTCAAATCAGAAGAGGAGCAAATAAATCGATGCGGTGTCTGTAACCTTTCCCATGCAAAACAGACAGTTACTGATGGGTGCGGAAAATTGATATTTTTTGCAAACCCAGAAGCGTAACCATTAGATATGCAAACTTGAAGGAATACGAATGCGAGTTTCCAGAGTGATTTCCCACATACAGTCTCGGACCTACTTAACAGTCTGATGGCCTTGAGACAGAAGCTGTTTTTCAGACTCTTGGTTCCAGCTTTGATACACCTGTACTGACCTTGGCTTCTGGATGACAGCGAGGTGAACAGGCAGTGGCTTGGGTGGTTGTTGTCCTTGATGATTTTTTTGACCTTCCTGTGACATCGGGTGGTGTAGGTGTCCTGGAGGGCAGGTAGTTGTGCAGGCGCTGTTGCGCCTTCTTCACCACGCTGTCTATGTGGGTGGATCATTTCAGTTTGTCAATGATGTGTACTTCAAGGAACATAAAACCTTCCACCTTCTCCACTACTGTCCCGTCGATGTGGTTAGGGGGATGCTCCCTCTGCTGTTTTCTGAAGTCCACGATCATCTCCTTTGTTTTGTTGAAGTTGAGTGTGAGGTTATTGTCCTGACACCACTCTTCGAGGGCCCTCACCTCCTCCCTGTAGGCCATCTCGTTGGTAATCAAGCCTTCCACTGTAGTGTCATCTGCAAACTTGATGATTGAGTTGGAGGTGTGTATGGCCATGCAGTCATGGATGAACAGGGAGTACAGGAGAGGTCTGAGAACGCACCCTTTTGGCGCCCCAGTGTTGAGGATCAGCGGGGTGGAGATGTTGTTTCCTACCGTCACCACCTGGGGGTGGCCCGTCAGAAAGTGCAGGACCCAGTTGCACAGGGCGGGGTCTCGAGCATAATTATCAGTTTAGGGGGTACTATGGTGTTAAATACTGGGCTGTCATTGATGAACAGCGTTCTAACATAGGTATTCCTCTTGTCCAGATGGGTGTGATTGCAATTGCGTCGTCTGTGGACCTATTGGGGCGGTAATCAAATTGGAGTGGGTCGAGGGTGTCAGGTAGGGTGGAGGTGATATGATCCTTGTCTAGTTTCTCGAAGCAGTTCATGATGACGGAAGTGAGTGCTACGGGGGGATAGTCGATTACCTTAGCTTTCTTGGGAAGAGGAAAAATGGTGGCCCTCTTGAAGCATGTGCGAACAGCAGACTGGGATAGGGATTGATTGAATATGTCCGTAAACACACCAGCCAGCTGGTCTGGGCATGCTCTGAGGATGCGGCTAGGGATGCCGTTTGGGCTGGCAGCCTTGCGAGGGTTAACACATTTAAATGTTTTACTCATGTTGGCTGCGGTGAAGCAGAGCACACAGGTTTTGGCATTGTATTGTCCTCAAAATGAGGAAAGAAGTTTTTTCATTTGATCACTGTCTCTGATTGAGAATCATTCTTAGGTAGCCTTTTCCCACCTGTGTTTTGTGGGTGATTGTTTTCTGTTTTGTGTCTTCACTAGACAGGACTGTTTCGTTGTCGTTTCATACTTTCACTTTGTTGTTTTGTTATTCAGTGTTCAGTTGATTTTTAAATGTTAACATGGACACATAGCACGCTGCGCATTGGTCCGATCTTGACTACTCTTCCTCAGATGACGAGAACAATCATTACAGAATCACCCACCAACCAAGGACCAAGCAGCGTGGTATCTGGCAGCAGTGATCTCCGGACTCATTTACATGGGAGGAGATTTTGGACGGAAAAGGACCCTGGAAACAGGCTGGGGAATATCGCCACCCCAAGGCAGAGCTGGAGGCAGCGAAAGCTGAGTGGCAGCGATATGAGGAGTTAGCACGGCAGCGCGACAAGCACGGGAGGCAGCCCCAAAAATGGCACACGGGGTGGCACACGGGGAGTGTGGCAGAGTCAGGTTGGAGACCTGAGCCCACTCCTCGTGCTTACCGTAAGAAGTGCAGTACTGGTCAGGCACTGTGTTATGAGGTCAAGCGCACGGTGTCGCCAGTATGCGCTCATAGCCCGGTGGGCTATAGGCCAGCCCCCCGCAAGTGCCAAGCGAGAGTGGGCATCCAGCCAGGGCGTGTTGTGCCAGCCCAGTGTGTTTGGTCTCCAGTACGCCATTTCGGCTGCCGGAGTCTCCCTTCACTGCGGTGCTGCCGGAGTCTCCCTTCACTACGGCGCTGCCGGAATCTGCCGTCCATTCGGCAAGGGTACACAGTCTGAGGTCGGCGGCGCCACTTAAGTGGGCCGAGACTATCGTGGAGTGGGGTCCACGTCCCGCGCCAGAGCCGCCACCGAGGACAAACGCCCTTCCAGACCCTCCCCTATAGATTCAGGTTTGGCTGCCGGAGTCCTCACCTTTGGGGGGGGGGTTGTACTGTCACGTTCTGACCTTAGTTCCTTTGTTGTGTCTTTGTTTTTGGTTGGCCAGGGCATGAGTTGGGGTGGGTGGTCTAGTATGGTCCTCAATCAGAGGAAGGTGTCGTTCGTTGTCTCTGATTGAGAATCTAACTTAGGTAGCCTTTTCCCACCTGTGTTTTGTGGGTGATTGTTTTCCGTTTTGTGTCTCCACGAGACAGGACTGTTTCATTCTTTCACTTTGTTGTTTTGTTATTCAATGTTCAGTTGATTTATTAAATATTAACATGGACACATACCACGCTGCGCATTTGTCCGATTATGACTACTCTTCTTTAGATGACGAGGAGAATTGTTACAGGGCGAGGGAGGGCTTTGTATACGTCCCGGAATTTAGAGTAGCAATGATCCAGAATGCTGCCAGCACGGGTCACGCATTCGATATGATGATACAATTTATGGAGCATTGTTTTCAGATTAGTTTTGTTAAAATCCCCAGCTGCAATAAATACAGCCTCAGGACATGTGGTTTCCAGTGTACATAGATTCCAATGAAGTTCTTTCAGGGCCATCGAGTTGTCTGCATGGGGGGGATATACACTGTTGTGATTATTATCGAAGAGAATTCTCTTCGTTGATAATGCGATCGGCATTTGATTGTAAGGAATTAAAGGTCAGCTGAACAAAAGGACTTGAGTTCCTGTATGTTGTTATGAACACACCACAACTCGTTAATCATAAGGCATACACCTCCGCACTTCTTCTTAGCAGAGAGATGTTTATTTCTGTCAGCGCAATGTTTGAAGAAACCGGATGACTGTACCGACTCTGATTACTACCCCGAGTGAGCCATGTTTCTGTGAAACAGAGAATGTTACCATCTCTGATGTCTCTCGGGAAGGCATCCCTTGCTCGAATTTTGTCTACCTCGTTGTCAAAAGACTGGACATTGGCGAGTAGTAATTCAGAATTCGGAATTCATGTAAACTCAAAAAGTAGGTATCTTGGCACGTACACCTGACATGGGGTTAATCCGCCTACACATTTCTGTACTGATTGAAATACTGTATTACCACTACTTTTTTAAAACCATGTCGACATTTATTTCCCAAACAACTCAACTCAACTCAAACATTCAACCTGTTAGATTCTGAGTTAAACTTGGAACATTGTTATAATCAGAAGTTAATGGTTATCTGTAGGAGCCAGATGGCTTTGGAATGTGTAGGGGAGACGGTGGAGATCTTAGAACCTAACAATGTCACTGACGGTGAGAGGGTAATGTATAATGTTTACATTATGTCAGGATATGTTACTGTTAGCCATCAGGGATCTTATGGGAGGGATTCTCTGGGAGGAGAAGACACAGTCTGGTATCAATCACCATTACACCCTTGTGTTTGGGAGGAGTAAGCACTATGGGTAGAGGTCAGGTTAGATGAAGTGAGGAAGAACAGATATCACTAAGGTTCTGTCAAGCAACAGAGATGCATTGGCTGTTTAGATTTGGAGGAGGAGAATCATCCTAGGAGAAAGGGTTAAGTATCAGTGCTTGTTTGAAATGTCGTTGTCTGAATGCAGCTGTATTGACCCTTTGGGAAGAATTAAACATGGTTAAGCTTTTCTAGTGTCTGTTGAGTTATTTACTCTGAGATTGAGAACCTAACAGACCCAGTCACAATCATTTTTTTTTGTATTTGAATAATTTTATGCATTTTCTAACACAGGTTTAACACCTAACAAACACATCTATTATTATAATTTTTTACCCCTTTTACTCTCCAATTTCATGATATCCAATATCCAGTCTTGTCCCATCACTGCTACTCTCCTACGGACTCAGAAGAGGTGAAGGTCGAGAGCCATGCATCCTCTGAAACACGAACCCGCCGAGCTTCTTGACACACTGCTCGTGTCACCAGAAGCCAGCAGCACCAATATGTTGGAGGAAACACTGTACAGCTGGCAACTGAAGCCAGCGTGCATGCGCCCGACCACCACAAGGAGTCGCTAGAGCGCGATGGGACAAGGACATCCCAGCCGGCCAAACTCTCCCCTAACCAAGACGACGCTGGGCCAATTGTGAGTCACCTCATGGATCTCCCGGTCAAGGCCGTCTGCGACACAGCCCAGATCTGAAGTGACGCCTCAAGCAGTGATCAGAACCTTAGACCGCTACACCTCTCGGGAGGCCACTTTGTACTTATTTTAAACACTTTTTACATAAGTCAGTCCTTGTAATTACCTCATACCCAAGCAATAATGCCTTGCATTACACCTGGGAAGAAAATTCTTCAGTTTGCTCAACTTTCCATTGGCTCAGTCATTGGCTCAACTTGTCTCATAGCCATTGGTTCAACTTCCCAAAAGGAAAACATTTAGACTTGATTTGCTGACACAGCTACAATGATGCACTTTCATGACAGGTTTAGGAACTCATATTAAAGTTTCTAGAGATCCCAACTGATGTATAGAACAATCTTAAAGTGATCTTCTTTGGTTTAGAGACAAGCATAATGAAACCTCTAACACATTACATTAATTTGACTTAGTGAAAATCTGTTGATGGACCTTATTTGCTTATCTCTTTTTCCATGTGGTTTCTTTCTTCATAGACTCCATGAAAGGATGACCGTTTCCTAATTATTTGTCAAATGATTCATTTTGTGTATGGTTTCCTCAAAATAAAGGTGGCTCAACTTACCCCTTTGGCTCAAATGACCCCACTCTCCCTTATGCAGATTTTGAATAAACATGGGGTTCAAATCATCATTGGTCATCTGAGTTTAGATTACAAGCCTCTGCTCTGATTCAAACAAGAGGGATTAAATTATCATCCTATCTAATGGATGTTGAAAGAATAATTCTGTCCAACCTGGTACAAGATGAGTAGGGCTCCCACCACACAAGAAGTAGATTATTTTAGGACTTATTGTATCCATCTATAATATTAATACAGTTGTCTATGTAATAATACTGATTGTATATTCATCAGATTTGAAAGAAGCAACATGAATTTCTGGACAACTCCATGAGCCAGTAAGTAACCCTCCTGCAGGTGCAATAAGACCTCGAGCCCATTAGAGGACAGCATTGATTTATTTTTCACAGCTATGTCTCTACTAATAGGATAACCTGTTACAGTAATGTCATATACTGTAACTGGATTGACTAGTTCATCAATGTCAAGAACAATGTCTGCATATCTAGTCTCACAATGCAAGCAGGTGATACATGCTCGCCTCCTTTCCTGCCTGAGAGAGCTGTCTTTCTGACAGCTGTTTCCTTCTGTGTATAAAACGTTGTGGTCTGAAGTTGAACAAAACAGATGACTCATAATAAGTCATCAAGACTGATAGATATAGACTATATTTTGGCCCGTAAGTCCTTAATTTTAGATATTCACTTTTAAATGGTGTACATCTAAGACAGTTATAGGAGACATATAGCTTGTAAAGGGGTAGGGAACACCATTAGAGTTTACTTGCTTTGTGATTCTGTTTCTCCTGTGGAAAGTGTTATGGTTCATGGCCAATTATTGCCTCATTCTACTACCATTGCACAACACCCACTAAGTACTACTGCTGAAATACTTCAAACTTTTTAATAAAATGTTGTTTACACATACTCTTGCACTGATATCCCCACAATCACATCGTGCGATCTTAACACACTCATAAAATAGCAAATAGAATCTTTGTAGTCAATAACAAAGCTTTTTCTGGTTCTGACCTTATCTCCTAAATTGGATTATCTGTGAAACAGCACAGTTAAAAATACATGGCAAATAGAAATCAAACTGGATGGACATCAGAAATAGATGAGAGAGGTTGACGGTAGAGGAAGGACAGGACTAAAATCAAACAAAATATAACTATTGTAAAGTAGTATATAGTATGTATAACCTGGAAGTAGAGGCCTACGTGTTATTGATCTCAGGTTTACTCCAATTATGGGGAGGGGTGGTAGGGTTAGAAATTAATAAAGGAAAATATATATGAAATATATATATATGCGTTTGTGTGTATGTATACGTATGTAGTTGATGTCGGAAGTTTACATACACTTAGGTTGGAGTCTTTAAAACTTTGCATGACACAAGTAATTTTTCCAACAATAGTTTACATACAGATTATTTCACTGTATCACAATTCCAGTGGGTCAGAAGTTGACATACACTAAGTTGACTGTGCCTTTAAACAGCTTGGAAAATTCCAGAATATGATGCCATGGCTTTAGAAGCTTCTGATAGGCTAATTGACATAATTTGAGTCAATTGGAGGTGTACCTGTGGATGTATTTTAAGGCCTATCTTCAAATGCAGTGCCTCTTTGCTTGACATTATTTTTAAAAAATCAGCCAAGTCCTCAGAAAAACTATTGTAGACCTCCACAAGTCTGGTTCATCCTTGGGAGCAGTTTCCAAAGGTACCACGTTCATCTGTACACACAATAGTATGCAAGTATGAACACCATGGGACCACGCAGCCGTCATACCACTCTTGTCTCCTAGAGATGAATGTACTTTGGTGCGAAAAGTGAAAATCAATCCCAGAACAACAGCAAACAACCGTGTGAAGATGCTGGAGGAAACCAGTACAAAAGTATCTATAACCATAGTAAAAACGAGTCCTATATCGACAATAACCTGAAAGGCCGCTCGGCAAGGAGAAGCCACTGCTCCAAAACCGCCATAAAAGCCAGACTACGGTTTGCAACTGCACGTGGGGACAAAGATTGTACTTTTTGGAGAAATGACCTCTGATCTGATGAAGCAAAAATAGGACTGTTTGGCCATAATGATCATCGTTATGTTTGGAGGAAAAAAGGGGAGGCTTGCAAGCCAAAGAACACCATCCCAACCGTGAAGCACGGGGTGTCATGTTCATTGTAATGAGGATGTCATGTTTTGTCATTGGTTATCATGTCTTGTCTCTGTGCTTCCCTTCTATTCGTTTCCCTCTGCTGGTCTTATTAGGTTGAGGTGGGCGTGGGAGCCATTCTATCCCAGCGCTTCCATTCTGACGATAAGGTCCATCCTTGCGCTTATTTTTCTCATCGCCTGTCGCCATCGGAACGCAACTATGATGTGGGTAATCACGAACTGCTCGCCATCCGCTTAGCCCTAGGCGAATGGCGACAGTGGTTGGAGGGGGCGACCGTTCCTTTTGTCGTTTGGACTGACCATAAGAACCTTGAGTACATCCGTTCTGCCAAACGACTTAATGCACGTCAAGCTCGTTGGGCGTTGTTTTTCGCTCGTTTCGAGTTCGTGATTTCTTATCGCCCGGGTAATAAGAACACCAAGCCTGATGCCTTATCCCGTCTCTTTAGTTCTTCTGTGGCTTCTACCGACCCCGAGGGGATTCTCCCTGAAGGGCGTGTTGTCGGGTTGACTGTCTGGGGAATTGAGAGACAGGTAAAGCAAGCACTCACTCACACTGCGTCGCGCGCGCTTGTCCTAGTAACCTTCTTTTCGTTCCTGTCTCTACTCGTCTGGCTGTTCTTCAGTGGGCTCACTCTGCCAAGTTAGCTGGCCACCCCGGCGTTCGGGGCACGCTTGCTTCTATTCGCCAGCGGTTTTGGTGGCCTACTCAGGAGCGTGACACGCGCCGTTTCGTGGCTGCTTGTTCGGACTGCGCGCAGACTAAGTCAGGTAACTCTCCTCCTGCCGGTCGTCTCAGACCGCTTCCCATTCCTTCTCGACCATGGTCTCACATCGCCTTAGACTTCATTACCGGTCTGCCTTCGTCTGCGGGGAAGACTGTGATTCTTACGGTTGTCGATAGGTTCTCTAAGGCGGCACATTTCATTCCCCTCGCTAAGCTTCCTTCCGCTAAGGAGACGGCACAAATCATCATTGAGAATGTGTTCAGAATTCATGGCCTCCCGTTAGACGCCGTTTCAGACAGAGGTCCGCAATTCACGTCACAGTTTTGGAGGGAGTTCTGTCGTTTGATTGGTGCTTCCGTCAGTCTCTCTTCCGGTTTTCATTCCCAGTCTAACGGTCAAGCAGAAAGGGCCAATCAGACGATTGGTCGCATATTACGCAGCCTTTCTTTTAGAAACCCTGCGTCTTGGGCAGAACAGCTCCCCTGGGCAGAATACGCTCACAACTCGCTTCCTTCGTCTGCTACCGGGCTATCTCAGTTTCAGAGTAGTCTGGGTTACCAGCCTCCTCTGTTCTCGTCCCAGCTCGCCGAGTCCAGTGTTCCCTCCGCTCAGGCATTTGTCCAACGTTGTGAGCGCACCTGGAGGAGGGTGAGGTCTGCACTTTGCCGTTGCAGGGTGCAGACTGTGAGAGCCGCCAATAAACGTAGGATTAAGAGTCCTAGGTATTGTCGCGGCCAGAGAGTGTGGCTTTCCACTCGTAACCTTCCCCTTACGACAGCTTCTCGTAAGTTGACTCCGCGGTTCATTGGTCCGTTCCGTGTCTCCCAGGTCGTCAATCCTGTCGCTGTGCGACTGCTTCTTCCGCGACATCTTCGTCGCGTCCATCCTGTCTTCCATGTCTCCTGTGTCAAGCCCTTTCTTTGCGCCCCCGTTCGTCTTCCCTCCCCCCCCCGTCCTTGTCGAGGGTGCACCTATTTACAAGGTACGTAGGATCATGGACATGCGTTCTTGGGGACGTGGTCACCAGTACTTAGTGGATTGGGAGGGTTACGGTCCTGAGGAGAGGAGTTGGGTTCCATCTCGGGACGTGCTGGACCGTTCGCTGATTGATGATTTCCTCCTTTGCCGCCAGGATTCCTCCTCGAGTGCGCCAGGAGGCGCTCGGTGAGTGGGAGGGTACTGTCATGTTTTGTCATATATTGTCTTGTCCTTGTGCTTTCCCTTCTGTTCGTTTCCCCCTGCTGGTCTTATTAGGTTCGTTCCCTTTTTCTATCCCTCTCTCTCCCCCTCCCTCTCTCTCTTCTCTCTATCGTTCCGTTCCTGCTCCCAGCTGTTCCTCATTCTCCTAACTCACTCATTTACTCTTTTCACACCTGTCCCCTATTTTGCCCTCTGATTAGAGTCCCTATTTCTCCCCTTGTTTTCCGCTTCTGTCCTTGTCGGATCCTTGTATGATGTTCGCTGTGCTGTGTCCTTGTCTCGCCCTGTCATGTTTTGTCTCCTTCAGATGCTGCGTGTGAGCAGGTGTCTTAGTCTGCTACGGTCGGTGCCTTCCCGAAGCAACCTGCAGTCAATGGTCGAGTCTCCAGTCTGTCCTCGTTACTACGAGTGGAATTAAGTTTTTTCCTGTTTTGTTTTCTTCTTGATTTTTCCAGGATTATTACTTTTGTCATATACTGGAATAAAGACTCTGTTTTCGTTAAGTCGCTTTTGGGTCCTCATTCACCAGCATAACAATGATAATTGTGTGTCTGCAACGTTCTCACTCATCATTATTGACGATTAATTAGTAGTCACTGGGTGAATTGGTACACCAGCCAGTGTAACTAATAACTTCACAATGCTCAAAGGGATATTTAATGTCTGCTTTTTTTTACCCATCTACCAATAGGTGCCCTTCTTTGTGAGGCATTGGAAAACCTCCCTGGTCTTTGTGGTTTAATCTGTGTTTGAAGTTCACTGCTTGATTGGGGGACCTTACAGATAATAGGGAGGAGGACAGAGGTCAGAGACCTGGCAGTGTGGTACCAGGACAACAACCTCTCTCTCAATGTGAGTAAGGCAAAGGAGCTGATTGTGGACTACAGGAAATGGCGGGCCAAACAGGCCCCCTATTAACATCGACGGGACTGAAGTGGAGCGGCTCGAGAGTTTCAAGTTCCTTGGTGTCCACATCACCAACAAACTATCATGATACAAACACACCAAGACAGATGTGAAGAGGGCACAACAACACGTTTTCCCCCTCAAGAGACTGGAAATATTTGACATGGGTCCCCAGATCCTCAAGAGGTTCTAGAGCGGTGCCATCGAGAGCATCCTGACCATAAGGCGCTACAGAGGGTAGTGTGTATGGACCAGTAAATCACTGGGGCCAAGCTTCCTGACATCCAGGACCTATAAACTTGGCGGTGTCACAGAAAGGCCCAGTCATAGACTGTTCTCTCTGGTACCGCATGGCAAGTAGTGGCGGAGAGCCAAGTCTAGGACCAAAAGGTTTCTTAACAGCTTCTACCCCCAAGCCATAAGCCTGCTGACTATCTATGCATAGTCACTTTACAAATGACCTTGACTATCCCGCACATTGACTCGGTGCTGGTACCCCCTGTATATAGCCTCGTTATTGTTATGTACATTTCATTTGATTTTAGTTAGTTTGTTTAGTAAATATTTTATCAACTTTATTTCTTGAACTTCATTGTTGGTTAAGAGCTTTTAAGTAAGCATTTCACTATAAGGTCTACTATACCTGTTGCATTCGGCGCATGTGACAAATCAAATTGATTTGATAATTGTATGTGTAGGGTACAGAGATGAGGTAGTCATTGAAAAATCATGTTAAACACCATTATTGCACACACAGAACTTATTATGTGACTTCTGTGATAGAAAAATTACACATTTACCTGATTTGTTTGATATTAATAGTTACCAATTAACACTTAACAAATAGGAGGATATTTCTGTTCTGTTAGTGTCTGTGTTTTTATTGTCTCCAGTTCCCTGCAGCTAATCTGGGCGTATGGTCACTGGAGATGGCTTGAGCTGACAACTCAGTGCGTGGCCATGCACGCCTCCAACTCAATCATCAAGTTTGCAGACGACACTACAGTGGCAGGCTTGATTACCAACAATGATGAGATGGCCTACAGGGAGGAGTTGAGGGCCCTCGGAGTGTGGTGTCAGGAAAATAATCTCACACTCAACGTCAACAAAACAAAGGAGACGATCGTGGACTTCAGGAAACAGCAGAGTGAGCACCCCCCTATCCACATCGACGGGACAGTAGTGGAGAAAGTTTTAAGTTCCTCGGCGTATACATCACGGACAAACTGAAATGGTCCACCCACACAGACAGCGTGATGAAGAAGGCGCAACAGCGCCTCTTCAACCTCTGGAGGCTGAAGAAATTCGGCTTGTCAACGAAAACACAAACTTTTACAGATGTGCAATCGAGAGCATCCTGTCGGGCTGTATCACTGCTTGGTACAGAAACTGCTCCTCCCACAGCCGTAATGCTCTCCAGAGGGTAGTGAGGTCTGCACAACATATCACTGGGGGCAAACTACCTGCCCTCCAGGACACCTACACCACTCGATGTAACAGAAGGCCAAACAGATCATCAAGGCCATCAGACTGTTAACTTCTCTAGGTAGGGGCAGCATTCGGAATTTTGTATGAAAAGCGTGCCCAAATTAAACTGCCTGCTACTCAGCCATAAAAGCCAGAATATGCATATAATTAGTAGATTTGGATAGAAAACATTCTGAAGTTTCTAAAACTGTTTGAATGATGTTTGTGAGTATAACGGAACGCATATGGCAGGCAAAAACCTGAGAAGAAAAATCCAACCAGGAAGTGGGAAATCTGGGGTTTGAAGTTTTTCAAGTCATTGCCTATCGAATATACAGTGTCTATGGGGTCATATTGCACTTCTTAAGGCTTCCACTAGATGTCAACAGTCTTTGATGCTTCCACTGTGAAGGAGGGGGAATGGGAGCTGAATGAGTCAGACTGTTACGTTCTGACCATAGTTCTTGTGTGTTTTCCTTGTTTTAGTGTTGGTCAGGACGTGAGCTGGATGGGCATTCTATGTTGTGTGTCTAGTTTGTCTGTTTCTGTGGTTGGCCTGATATGGTTCTCAATCAGAGGCAGGTGTTAGTCATGGTCTCTGATTGGGAACCATATTTAGGTAGCTAGTTTTGTGTTGGGGTTTGTGGGTGATTATTTCTGTGTCTGTGTTAGTTTCAACACACAGGACTGTTTTCGGTTTTCACATTTATTGTTTTGTATATTTGTAGTGTTTTCTCGGTATTCGTCTTAATTAAAGATGTTTAACCCTAACCACGCTGCGTTTTGGTCCGCCTCTCCTTCCCAGGAAGAAAGCCATTACACAGACATCTGCCAGAGTGGCATGAGCTGATCACGCACGTTCACGTGAGAGTTAGCTTGCGTTCCACTGCATTTCTACAGACAAAGGAATTCTCCGGTTGAAACATTATTGAAGATTTATGTTAAAAACATCCTAAAGATTGATTCTATACATTGTTGACGTGTTTCTACGGACTGTAACGGAACGTTTTGACTTTTCGGCTGCTCGTGCCTCGTGGAATACTGGGCTAAACACGAGAACAAAAAGGAGGTATTTGGACATAAATGATGGACATAGAACGCTAGCGACCCACATTCCCTAGTGAGGTTAAGCAGCCATCACTAACATTGAGTGGCTGCTGCCAACATACTGACTCAAATCTCTAGCCACTTAAATAATAAAAAATTGGATGTAATAAATGTATCACTGGTCACTTTAAACAATGCCACTTTATATAATGTTTACATACCCTACATTACTCATCTCATATGTATATACTGTACTATACAATCTACTGCATCTTGCCAATGCCACATGGCCATCGGTCATCCATATAATTACATGTACATATTCTTATTCATTCCTTTACACTTGTGTGTGTATAAGGTAGTTGTTTTGAAATTGTTAGATTACTTTTTAGATATTACTGCACGGTCGGAACTAGAAGCACAAGCATTTCGCTACACTCGCATTAACATCTGCTAACCATGTGTTTGTGACCAATAAAATGTGCATTGATTTGATTTGACATGATGTAAAAATAGTTTGAGATTGACAGATAATGTTTAAATGCAAAATACTTTATTTTGTGTTTGGGATCCTCGGCTGTTTGGGACCCTTAATCCAGGCTGGACAGGAGGAAGTCAACCTGCATTTCTAGATTCTCCATCACCTGCCACGAGAGCCTTTGTGGGCTTTCATAGACGGACTCATCGAGGTTGAAGATGGAGTCCAACAACGCCTTCATCTGATCCTGAAGACAACAGACACATCATCAACAAATAGATTATGACCAGCTACAAAGATAAGGATGACAAACCATCACACACAGTTAGAGAGGGAGAGAGAGAGAGAGAGAGAGAGAGAGAGAGAGAGAGAGAGAGAGAGAGAGAGAGAGAGAGAGAGACGGTAAATAAATAAATAAATGAATATGCACCTTAATGAGGAGGTAGAAGTTCCCAGCAGACTCTGTCCAGGCTCCTCCAGGAGGGCGAATCCTCATCATCACTTCCATGAGCAGATAAAAGAAGCTACCAGGCCTCTGGAGTAGGAACAGGGGACATGAGTGAGTGTCTACAGACCTGGTATGGCTACAGTGTGGATGGGGTAGATAAACAACAGGATGTTTACATTATTAGGGTCACTTACAGATGTTGGAAGAGATGTTTTTCCCTCAAGAAGGCTCAGTAGAACGAATTCATAAAATACATCCGTGAAATTGATGTGGTTGATCTGAAGTCAAACAAATAAGATAATTACATATTTTTCATTGACAAGCACTTTAGAAAGTCTCATTGAGTAGATGTTGGATGAGCAGACGGTGCCTGCAGCTAACGCTCAAGCTTGCATGTAAACCTACTCCTACAAGAGCCATCTCCAGCTCTAGTTGCTCCCTGTTTGCTGGCTCATTAATGAAGTTCACCAGGATGTCGTAGGTCTGCTGAAACTGCCTCACATCCTCAAAACAAAACAATCATAAAATTCCTTAGAACTTGGATCATAAACTCAAAGCTTCATGTCTGTAATTCAGAGGGCCTCTGATTGTTTGGCTTGTAAGACATTGGAACTTTTCAACTAAACCTTATGAATCACTATTGCCTAAATGTAAGCCACTGGGCAAAGACTGCTTGAATCAACTTTGTTTCCTTGTCATTTCAACAACAACAATGTAATGTGATGATGTTGAATAAACATGGAAAACTGATTGGAATTGAAAAGAGTTATCAACATATTTTTTTCACCAAACTCTTAACCTAAGTCCAATGACATGGTACATTTCTTTGATTGAATTCACATTAGTTGACAACTCAACCAAATGTAACTAAACACGACACACTGAAATTACATCTGTGCCCAGTGGGAACTATATATCTGGTCTGATGAATGTTGTACAATTATTTGAATGGTTACCTGCTGGTTGAGCTCGGACAGTCCACTCAACACCATCCTCCCAGCGTGGGTGAGGTAATTAAGGGAGGTACTGTCTGAGGATGTCAGAGTCTGTGAGAACAAGACAGTACATTTAGAAATGGTACAGAAATGTACATCAAATGAAATTCAAAAGGTGGTAAATTCACACTTTCTCACCTCCATAGCACGTCGGATACCAGCCAACCTCAGAGAGAAGTTGCTTGTCCCTTGGTTTCCAAAGTAACTCCTGTAAATAGAAATGTTTAGTAGAAAATGTGCAACATAAGAAGCTAAAGCATACATTAATGCCATGAGATGAAGATATCCTTTTATGTTAGCCTATGTTACAACTGCAGGATTTAGAAAAACCATACCAATGTAGGATCTTAATTTGATCACTCGTTTGTTGCTGAGACACTTGTAGTGTATTTTAGTTTTAAAAAGTCTTTTAAGGTTTGTAATTACAGACTTGATTTGCGCTAACGAAAAATCTATCAACCCCTACAAAAATGTAAATTATAATCCACATAATAACAAATATTTCCTATGCCAAGAGTTTGCCAAAAGTGTGCAAAGCTGTTGTCAAGGCAGAGGGTGACTATTTGAAGAATCAAACCTAAAATATATTTTGATTCCATGTGTTCTTTCATAGTTTTGATGTCTTCACTATTATTCTACAACGTAGAAAAGAGTAAAAATAAAGAAAACCCTTGAATCAGTAGTTGTTTGAAAACTTTTGAACGGTAGTGTATATAAAGTGTTTCAACTCTATATCTGAAATTCTAATGGTGTCTTCTTTTTTAAGACTATATCCATGTGTGTGAGATGTATACTTTTGTTTCAAGGTAGATTTGTTTAAGACTACTAAGAAACACTGTGTGTGACTGTCACACCCTGACCATAGAGAGCCTTTTTATTCTCTTTTTTGGTTAGGTTGGGGTGTGACTAGGTGGGTAATCTAGGTTGTTTTTTTCTATGTTGGCCTGGTATGGTTCCCTATCAGAGGCAGCTGTTTATCATTGTCTCTGATTGGGAATCATATTTAGGCAGCCATTTCCCCTCTGTGTTTTGTGGGATCTTGTTTTTGTGTTGTTGCCTTTGAGCACTCCAGATCATAACGTTTCATTTATTCTTTATTGTTTTTGTGCGGTTCACTTCAAATAAAAGATGTCGAACCGATTTCACGCTGCGCTTTGGTCCGAGTGTTCTGATGACGATCCTGACAGTGACCCTGATTTAGCCCACTGCAGTAAAAGGTTATTAAGGTCCTACATCTGTATAACTACAATATAGGGGCAGATTATTTCAAAGCAAATGTTTTTACTATAGATGAACACATGAAAGCAAACTCACCACAGCTGGGGCACATCTGCAACATTATGTTGCTCCTCCACAAACTCCTAAAACAGACATCACATTAACATCAACTCTGGGCTCCCAAGGTAAGTCAGTTAAGAATATGTTCTTAACTAACTTACATAGACAAGTAAATAAAAATAAATACTAAACTGCATTTCACCTGCAACTGAAGAGGACAAAACATTCAGTGACATCATAACAATACTTTCATCCTGACCTAAAAACTTGACAAACCTGTTGAAACCAAAACACTGAGCTTGGAACACAATGACACTGAGACACACACCTGTACACACAAGTACAAATGTCAGGAAAACAAATAAAAAGGGTTATTGACTGTAGAAAGAGTTTTACCTGAGGAGTGCTGTCAGGGGTCTGGTCCTGGGTGAAGTGGTAAGGTGGAGGGGAAGGGAACGGGGGAGGCGGAGGGGAGGTGGAGAATCCTGGGGGAACTGCTGAGAGGAGCCAGAGGACGGCTCATGAGGGGTGGTGATAATGTCAGAGGTAGAGAACTGATACGTCATCATGTCATCCCCCCTCTCCTGGAACCCCTCCACTGTGGTGGAGATATCCACCTGCTATTTAACAAACAACACCGTCAGCCCAACCACAATGTTGAAAACCCCTCAACCAAACACTGAAATAAATCCTACCACAGAGAAACAACGAGGCATACCTGGGCGTCCTCATAATAGGTGAACTCTGACCTCCTCTTGACGAGGCAAGACCTGAGTCCATGGATCCTTCTACCAAGGTACTAAAAATGAGGATAGAAATTTAAATGTATCATTTCATTTTGTCAACATTTATTAAAATAGGTAAATGGACATTTGCCACTTTCCATTTTCTTTTATGAGTGTTTGACTGTACCTTAATACCAGTCACCTCCTTGTTGGTGAGGACCACCTGGACATTACCCTTGCAAAGAATCACATTGGAAAAATTACATTTCATTAAGGAAATATAAGTAGCCCTATATTTGGTGCATCATTTGACACAAATCAGGTGCATTTGAGATGAAAGATCAGTTGAGAATCTCTCACCCATGGGTCCAGGATTTTTTCCTGAATGACTCTGCTCCACCACAGCTGTTTCTCCACTCCCCTCACAATGCACAGGTGATGCATGTCCTCTTCGTTTTGCTATAAGGAAAACGGCTTCAGTCTGCACACCTCTCTGTATATTTTAGATTTCTATATCATTTGGCAGGTGATCACCACTGGCAGTGATATAGAGCCCACACAATGTTCGTACAACAACTTTCCTCTAGGTTTCAATTAGGACCAGACATACAAAAGAAACCCCAGAGACAAATGGGAGTTAAAACACACAGGTGTGTTCATAAATGTTAAGAATATGTCTGAAGTACCTGCACTCGTCCATAACGGATCATCCAGGTATGGAAATGAAACGAACCCCAGTTCCCAACCAGCTGCATCTTCTCAAAGGGAAAACCAGAGTCTTCACTATTTGGCTGCAAAACAAAGACATCCCCTAATTGTAGAGCTTTCTCTGTGATTATTAACAAACAGACCAAGGAATTAAAGCCAGACAGGGCTGCTGCCCAACCTCCTCATTCATATACTAAGGAACAAGACAGGATCAATTTATGAGTCAGTTTGAATGACAGACTGGTGGCCTATAGGAGTGACAGACTGGTATATGGAGGATCTCAAAAGGAGGCCACTGCATTATAGATTCTGAAAGGGTTGGCAGTTGAACTACACAGGTCTGTGTTCAAATGTTAAGGAAACATCTGAAGTATCTGCACATGAATGGCTACCTGTTCAGTTTGAGAAGTCAGTTCCTCCCACACCATCCTCCCTACAGGAGTGAAACAGATGAAAATCGGCTGCTCCATCATGAAAATCTGTGAACAATAAGAAACAGCTTTAAAGACGTCAAAGTATTAATCTACCATAGTGGATACTGAAGGTAATTATCCCTATTAGATCACATGAGCATTGGTTAATTTTCGGCATGGTTACCTGTGTATTTAATACTGACATCTCTCTCACCAGCGTGTTCCCAGCATGGGTTAGGTAATACGTTGGCTGCAGTTTGACAGGCTATAACAAAAGGGAATATGTTTACAGAAATGCATTTCCATACGTTTTTTTCTTCTTCAGAGAACATTATGTTTATGTTTAAGCCCCCCTAAAGACCAGAGAGTATCAGCATGGATGGACTCACGGCACTTGAAACCCACTGAGGTCCAGACCAAGGAATTAAAGCCAGACCGGGCTGCTGCTGAACCTCCTCATCCACATACTAAGGAACAAGACAGGATCAATTTAAGAGTCCGTTTGAATGATAGACTGGTAGCCTAAAGGAGTGACAGATGTATAGGGAGGATCGCAAGTGGTGGCCACTGATTATAGATGATAAAAGATTTGGCAGTTGAACTACACAGGTCTGTGTTCTAAGGTTGAGGAAACATCTGAGGTACCTGCATATGAATGGCTACCTGTTCAGTTTGAGAAGACAGTTCCTCCCACACCAACCTCCCTACAGGATTGAAACAGATGAAAATAGGCTGCTCCATCATGAAAATCTGTGAGAAAATGAGGGAAAGGACAACAAAGTATTTCACGACCATAGTGGATACTGAAGGTAATCATGCCTATTAGAAAATATGATCTTTGTCCAATAATCTGCATGGTTACCTGTGTGTTTAACACTGCCAGCTCTCTCACTATCATCCTCCCAGCAAGGGTAAGGTAATAAGTCAGCTGCAGTTGTAAAAACATGGAATATGTTTACAGAAATGTATTCCCATATTGTTCTTCAGAAAACGTCATGTGTGTGTTTAAGTTACATAGACAAGAGTGAAGACAAGAGAGTATCAGTACTGTTGGACTTACAGAGCTGGGAACCCACAGAGGTCCAGACCAAGGGACTAAAGCCAGACAGGGCTGCTGCCCAACCTCCTCATCCACAAACTAAGGAATAAATCAGGATCCATTTTCAAGTCAGTAAAATTACAGTTTGAATGTCAGATTGTTATTGAACCAGTCCTGATAATGAAGCAGTATTGTTATAGCCTGGGTGCCAGGCGGTTTCAGCGGTTTTTTCTGACAACTCCTTATGGGATTGTCATGCAAATATCATTTTGCCACGATGGAATTGGCAAGAGAGCAGAAACCGACCGGTACCCAGACTATTGATAGGCCTACAGTATTCTTACCTGAACAAGGACTGGGTCCTCTTGGTCCAGGGTGGGATCATGATCTTTATGAATAAACAATAAAGGATTATTTTCTCTAAGTTGAAGAAATACTACAAGACACCAAACATCTGTCCATGTAGTTAGGCTGAACTTATAATTGAATTGTGTTTATATTGTATGATATCACATTGTATTTATGTGTCTGCATAATGTTCCAATATCATCAATTAAACCTAAAGAACAGGTTTGGTTTCAGAGGAGCATGTTCGTTTGTTGTTGTTAATAGTGGAATTACTAGCCATCATCATGTCATCAAATCAGTCCTAAATGGCACCCTATTCCCTATTTATAGCACTACTATTAACCAGAGCCTTTTGACCATATTACTATGGGCCCTGGTAAAAAAAAATAGGGAATAGGGTATAAGGTGCTCTTCATATCATTCATTAAAATGCCTTCATTTGTATGTCATGTTCAAGGGAAACAATGTTTAAAAACTTTCTATTGAACATTCCATACAAATAAAGGCATTTTAATTAATTTTATGAAGAGTGCCTTGGTCCTCCTTTCTTTTAGACGGCCAATTTACCCCTTTTACCAAAGAGCACCTTCTGTCTACCAAAAGCTTCTATTGTGTACCTTAGCAGCGCTTCCTTCCTCCTTTTTTTCTACATGTTTATACTGTCAGTATTGCTATTTAGACATGGTAAAATATGTAAATGTACCCTCTTCAAAGGTGACAACACGGTCCACGATCTCCAAGGTGGCCGGTTCATCCTCAAGGACGCCGTAATATTTGTTATGAAAGTAGACTGCCGAACCCGTCGCGATCACCAGGCCAGCTGCACACAGAAGCGGCCGCTCGCGGAGCAATCTCAGCGTGGTCGCTTTCAAAAAACTACTGAATGTAGGCCTACTCATTATCGCCCTTCATGCTGCTGTGATTTGACCGAGTTCAAGACCATATGACACTTTCTTAGAATTAAATTGTTTTATAGGGAACCATTAATACGTCAAATTATTCCATTCGGAATGGTTGGCAATGTCACAATGGGAGGAACATGTTTACCAAACTGATTAAAAAACACTCAACAGTTACATCAATTAAATTGCATTTTGGGGATGATTTGGGAGTTTATAAAATTGTGAACCATGGTTTAGAGAGCAGTGGGATTAGAGCAGTTTAGCAAATACATATGTCTCTAACACCGAGTAGAAAAAGGGGCTGCGCCACAATACATAATGCGCTCTCCATGGTTCTGAAAAGGAACGTTCTTTCCTGCATTCATCATCTTCCAGTTCAAGGTCGAGCCCACTCACTGAACCACTCTCACTTTCACATTCGATTTGTCAAAGCATTCAACTTCCACGCGTGGGACTAAAACATAAATCAAATTAAGATCCTAAATCTGCATCAAAACATCCTGTGTAGAGGGGTGGGGGATTGTGGCAGATATCACAGGTAATCAGCCTTTGTAGATCTGAATATGAAGAAGAGACAGTTGAAAGGGGATGAGCCGAAAATATGGACTTGTGGAACTGTCCATGAACAAATTAGGTGCAAAAAACTACATTTAGAGGCTGAGTCATTGTGTAAAAGCCAAGTTTACACATTTGGGGCTTATCCAAACATTGACAATGCAACTGGGTGTCCATAGGCATGATCTCACCCAAGGTAATAGATACAGTTTGTATAGCATAATAAGTTTCCTTCTTGAGACCTGAAGTATGGTCTACCCATGTGCTATTGGCTAAACCTATGCCTCATCCAGCCACTTGTTGAAAATCATTAAGCATCAGCCAATCAAGGCAGCCAACCATCTCCCATGTCCATGTCTAGCACAGTCCAAGAATAATTGACTGCTTGTTGTTTTTGGCATTACTTCACGTTTAATTGTCAAATATATTTTGTGTAAGATTCGATTCATACTTCAAACACTTTGAAACAAGTTTCTCCAGAAGGATGCCAACACAAGGTCATGTTGCAAATTGAAATTGTCAGCCTTCTTGTTTGAGCTTCTCAGACAGCTGACTATTAGCTCTGTCAGCTTTAGCTTACATTGACCCACCAGGAAATTTGACCTTCACTGTTTGAAGGAGTGTGTCATCTGAATGTTTGATGCCAAGCCATTTTGAGCCATGGGAATACAGTTACAGCATACAGAGCACTGGTAGCCAACTTCTTCTATTTCATTTGAATAATGTCTCCTTCTTATGGCTGTTTCACACAGGAAGTAAGACTCTGTGCAAGTAGAGATACTGGTGTGCAAAAGAGCAGAAAAGTAAATAAAAACAGTATGGGGATGAGGTAGGTAGATTGGGTGGGCTATTTACAGATGGACTATGTACAGCTGCAGCATTCGGTTAGCTGCTCAGATAGCTGATGTTTAAAGTTGGTGAGGGAAATAAAAGTCTCCAGCTTCAGCAATTTGTGCAATTCGTTCCAGTCACTAGCAGCAGAGAACTGGAAAAAAAGGCGGCCAAATGAGGTGTTGTCTTTGGGGATGTGTCTGAAGTAGACACACTACTTATTTTATCAGGGTCTATTCAAATCAGAAGAGGAGCAAATAAATCGATGCGGTGTCTGTAACCTTTCCCATGCAAAACAGACAGTTACTGATGGGTGCGGAAAATTGACATTTTTTGCAAACCCAGAAGCGTAACCATTAGATATGCAAACTTGAAGGAATACGAATGCGAGTTTCCAGAGTGATTTCCCACATACAGTCTCTGACCTACTTAACAGTCTGATGGCCTTGAGACAGAAGCTGTTTTTCAGACTCTCGGTTCCAGCTTTGATACACCTGTACTGACCTTGGCTTCTGGATGACAGCGAGGTGAACAGGCAGTGGCTCGGGTGGTTGTTGTCCTTGATGATTTTTTTGACCTTCCTGTGACATCGGGTGGTGTAGGTGTCCTGGAGGGCATGTGGTTTGCCCCCGGTGATGCGTTTTGCAGACGGTTGTATGCGGAGCAGTTACCGTACCAGGCAGTGAAACAACCCAACAGGATGCTCTCGATTGTGCATCTGTAAAGGTCTTTGAGTGTTTTCAACCTCCTGAGGTTGTTTTCAACCTCCTGAGGTTGTTTTCAACCTCCAGAGCCGCCATCGAGGACAAATCTAACTTAGGTAGCCTTTTCCCACCTGTGTTTTGTGGGTGATTGTTTTCTGTTTTGTGTCTTCACGAGACAGGACCGTTCCATTCTTTCACTTTGTTGTTTTGTTATTCAATGTTCAATTGATTTATTAAATATTAACATGGACACATACCACGCTGCGCATTTGTCCGATCATGACTACTCTTCCTCAGATGACGAGGAGAATTGTTATAGGGCGAGGGAGGGCTTTGTATACGTCCCGGAATTTAGAGTAGCAATGATCCAGAATGCTGCCAGCACGGGTCACGCATTCGATATGATGATAAAATTTATGGAGCATTGTTTTCAGATTAGTTTTGTTAAAATCCCCAGCTGCAATAAATACAGCCTCAGGACATGTGGTTTCCAGTGTACATAGATTCCAATGAAGTTCTTTCAGGGCCATCGAGTTGTCTGCATGGGGGGGATATACACTGTTGTGATTATTATCGAAGAGAATTCTCTTAGTTGATAATGCGATCGGCATTTGATTGTAAGGAATTATAGGTGACCTGAACAAAAGGACTTGAGTTCCTGTATGTTGTTATGAACACACCACAACTCGATAATCATAAGGCATACACCTCCGCACTTCTTCTTAGCAGAGAGATGTTTATTTCTGTCGGCGCAATGTTTGAAGAAACCGGGTGACTGTACCGACTCTGATTACTACCCCGAGTCATCATGTTTCTGTGAAACAGAGAATGTTACCATCTCTGATGTCTCTCGGGAAGGCATCCCTTGCTCAAATTTTGTCTACCTCGTTGTCAAGAGACTGGACATTGGCGAGTAGTAATTCAGAATTCGGAATTCATGTAAACCCAAAAAGTAGGTATCTTGGCACGTACACCTGACATGGGGTTAATCCGCCTACACATTTCTGTACTGATTGAAATACTGTATTACCACTACTTTTTTTAAACCATGTCGACATTTATTTCCCAAACAACTCAACTCAAACATTCAACCTGTTAGATTCTGAGTTAAACTTGGAACATTGTTATAATCAGAAGTTAATGGTTATCTGTAGGAGCCAGATGGCTTTGGAATGTGTAGGGGAGACGGGTGGAGATCTTAGAACCTAACAATGTCACTGACGGAGAGAGGGTAATGTATAATGTTTACATTATGTCAGGATATGTTACTGTTAGCCATCAGGGACCTTATGGGAGGGATTCTCTGGGAGGAGAAGACATAGTCTGGTATCAATCACCATGACACCCTTGAGTTGGGGATGAGTAAGCACTATGGGTAGAGGTCAGGTAATATGAAGTGAGGAAGAACAGATATCACTAAGGTTCTGTCAAGCAACAGAGATGCATTGGCTGTTTAGATGTGGAGGAGGAGACTCATCCTAGGAGAAAGGGTTAAGTATCAGTGCTTGTTTGAAATGTCGTTGTCTGAATGCAGCTGTATTGACCGTTTGGGAAGAATTAAACTTGGTTAAGCTTTTCTAGTGTTCATTGAGTTATTTACTCTGAGAGGTAGAACCTAACAAACCCAGTCACAATTACTTTTTGTATTTGAATCATTTTATGCATTTTCTAACACAGGTTTAACAACTAACAAACCCTTCAATTTTTCAAATGTATTTTGTACTTTTTTTAACCCCTTTTACTCCCCAATTTCATGATATCCAATATCCAGTCTTGTCCCATCGGTGCTACTCCCCTACGGACTCGGGAGAGGTGAAGGTCGAGAGCCATGCATCCTCTGAAACACGACCCCGCCAAGCTTCTTGACACACTGCTCACCTAAGCAGGAAGCCAGCAGCACCAATGTGTAGGAGGAAACACAGTACAGCTGGCGACCAAAGCCAGAGTGCACGCGTCCGGTCGCTACAAGGAGTCTTAGAGCACGATGGGACAAGGACATCCGAGCCGGCCAAACTCTCCCCTAACTCAGACGACGCTGGTTCAACTTACCCCAAGGAAAACATTTTGACATTATTAGCCGACACAGCTACAATGATGCACTTTCATGACAGGTTTAGGACCTCATATTAAAGTTTCTAGAGATCCCAACTGATGTATAGAACAATCTTAAAGTGATCTACTTTGGTCTAGAGACAAGCATAATGAAACCTCTCACACAATAAATTACTTTGACTTGGTGAAAATTTGTTTATGGACCTTACTTGCTTATCTCTTTTCCATGTGGTTTCATTCTTCATAAACTCCATGAAATGATGACCGCTTCCTAAATATTTGTCAAATGGTTCATTTTGTGTATGGTTTTATCAAAACGAGGGTGGCTCAACTCACCCCTTTGGCTCAAATTACCTCACTCTTCCCTATGCAGATTTTGAAAAAAATATGGGGTTCAAATCATCATTGGTCATCTGAGATTTGATATAAGCCTCTGCTCTGATTCAAACAAGAGGGATTAAATGATCATCCTATCTAATGGATGTTGGAAGGATAATTCTGTCCTACCTGAGACAAGATGAGTAGGGGTCCCACCACACAAGAAGTAGATTATTTTAGGACTTTTATTGTAGCCTTCTATAATATTAATACAGTTGTCTATGTAATAATACTGATTGTATATTCATCAGATTTGAAAGAAGCAACATTAATTTCTGGTCAACTACAAGAGCCAGTAATTAACCCTCCTGCAGGTGCAATAAGCCCTCTAGCCCATTAGAGGACAGCATTGATTTATTTTTCACAGTTATATCTACTGATAGGATAACCTGTTACAGTAATGGCATATACTTAACTGGATTGACAAGTTCATCAATGTCAAGAACAATGTCTGCATATCTAGTCTCACAATGCAAGCAGGTGATGCATGCTCGCCTCCTCATAATAATGACTCACAATAAGCCATCAAGCCTGATAGATATAGACTATATTTTGGCCAGTAAGTCTTTTAATTTGAGATATTCACTTTCAAATGGTGTACATCTAAGACAGTTATAGGAGACACATAGCTTGTAAAGGGGTAGGGAACACAATTAGAGTTTACTTGCTTTGTGATTCTGTTTCTCCTGTGGAAAGTGTTATGGTTCATGGCATAATAAAGGAAAATATTTATATGAAATATATATATATGTAAATATATATATATATATATATATATATATATATATATATATATATATATATATATATATATATATATATATATATACACATGTGTTTGTGTGTATGTATACGTATGTACAGTTGAATTCGGAAGTTTACATACACTTAGGTTGGAGTCATTAAAACTTGTTTTTCAACCACTCCACAAATTTCTTGTTAACAAACTATAGTTTTGGCAAGTCGGTTAGGACATCTACTTTGTGCATGACACAAGTCATTTTTCCAACAATTGTTAACAGACAGATTATTTCACTTTCACATAATTCACCGTATCACAATTCCAGTGGGTCAAAAGTTTTACACACTAAGTGACTGTGCCTTGAAAGAGCTTGGAAAATTCCAGAAAATTATTTCATGGCTTTAGAAGCTTCTGTTCGCATAATTGACATCATTGGAGTCAATTGGAGGTGTACCTGTGGATGTATTTAAAGGCCTACCTTCAACCTCAGTGCCTCTTTGCTTGACATTATGGAAAACTCAAAAGAAATCAGCCAAGACCTCAGAAAAACTATTGTAGACCTCCACAAGTCTGGTTCATCCTTGGGAGAAATTCCCAAACGCCTGAAGGTACCACATTCATCTGTACAAACAAGAGTACGCCAGTATAAACACCATGGGACCACGTAGCTGTCATACCGCTCAGGAAGGAGACACGTTCTGTCTCCTTGAGTTGAACGTACTTTGGTGCGAAAAGTGCAAATCAATCCCAGAACAACAGCAAAGGACCTTGTGAAGATGCTGGAGGAAACAGGTAGAAAAGTATCTATATCCACAGTAAAAGGATGCCTATGTTGACATAACCTGAAAGGCCACTCAGCAAGGAAGAAGCCACTGCTCCAAAACAGCAAGAAGAAGCTAGACTACGATTTGCAACTGCACATGGAGACAAAGATTGCACTTTTGGAGAAATGTCCTCTGATCTGATGAAACAAAAGTAAAACTGTTTGGCTATAATGACCAGCTTTATGTTTGGAGGAAAAAGGGGAGTCTTGCAAGCCGAAGAACACTCTCCCAACTGTGAAGCACAGGGTGGCAGCATCATGTTGGGGGGTACTTTGCTGCAGGAGGGACTGGTGCAATTCACAAAATAGATGGCATCATAAGGGAAGGAAAATTATGTGGGTATATTGAAGCAACATCTCAAGACATCAGTCAGGAAGTTAAAGCCTGGTCGCAAATGGGTCTTTCAAATGGACAATGACCCCAAGCATACTTCCAAAGTTGTGACAAAATGGCTTAAGGACAACAAAGTCAAGCTATTGGAGTGGCCATCACAAAGCCCTGACCTCCATCCTACAGACAATTTGTGGGCAGAACTGAAAAATCTCTGTCAGGAGGAATGGGCCAATATTCACCCAATTTATTGTGGGAAGCTTGTAGAAGGCTACCCGAAACATTTGACCCAAGTGAAACAAACTTCTGTCCCGATGGGAATGTGATGAAACAAATTAAAGATGGAATAAATCATTCTCTCTACTATTATTTTGACATTTCACATTAAAATAAAGTGGTGATCATAACTGACCTAAGACAGAGAATTTTTACTAAGATAAAATGTCAGGAATTGTGAAAAACGGATTTTAAATGTATTTGGCTAAGGTGTATGTAAACGTCCGACTTCAACTGTAGCTTCAGTCCGGACTACATACAGTTCTTCAAAAATAAAAAGAAGGAAGGGAGGCGCTGCTAAATTACAGAATAGTAAGTTTTGGTAGACAGAAGGTGCTCTTTGGTAAAAGGGGTAAATTGCCTATCAAAAAGAAAGGAGGCCCAAGGCACTCTTCATATAATTAATTCAAATGCCTTCATTTATGTGGAATATTTAATGGAAACAAAGTTTAAAAACTTGGGAGTTTTATCAAAGTACACCCTCGTTCTACCAAAACCTTCTATTGTGTACCTTAAAAGCACTTCAAATCAAATCAAATCAAATTTTACACGTTTATACAGTCAGTATTGCTATTTAGACAGTGTAAAATATGTAAATGTACCCTCTTCAACAGTGACAACACGGTCCACGATCTCCACGGTGGCGGGTTCATCCTCACCGACGCCATAATATTTGTTATGAAAGTAGGCTGCCGAACCCGTCACGATCACCAGGCCAGCTGCACACAGAAGCGGCCGCTCGCGGAGCAATCTCAGCGTGGTCGCTTTCAAAAAGCTACTGAACGTAGGCCTACTCATTATCGCCCTTCATACTGCAGTGTTTTGACAGAGTTCAAGACCATCTTACACTTTCTTGGAGTTTTATAAGGAACAATTAATACGTAAAATAATTCCATACACCGTGGTTGGCAATGTCATAATGGGATGAACAATGTTTACCAAACTGATTAAAAAACACTCAACATTGTCATCAATTAAATTGCATTTTGGGGATGAGTTTATAAAATTGTGAACTTTGAACCATGGTTTAAAGAGCAGTGGGAGTAGAGCAGTTTAGGAAATGCATATGGCTCTAACTCGGAGTAGAAAACGGGGCTGCGGCACAATGCAAAAGGAACATTCTTTCCTGCATTTATCATCTCCCTGTTCTAGGCCGAGCCCACTCACAGAGCCACTCTCATTTTCACATTCAAGGTGTCATAGCGTTCAACCCCCCCCCCCCCCCAACACACACACACATAAATCAGCCGAGACAGCCTGCTCTTCTCATCTCTTGTTACTTCTGCTCTGCTGGTTCTACAGTATCTGAACGTGTTTTACAGTTGATTGATCATTTGGATGATTCATATCCAATGTGAAATGCTGATTGTGTCATATTTATAATGTAGGCCTAGTAACCCATGTGTCATAACCAAACCCTAATCCACACAAGCTCTGGCTGTATAGTCGGCAACAATAAGACATCCAAGGAGGGTGGCTGTTCAGGAAAACCAGCAGACCAACACAAATCCTAATTAGAGAAAACTAATTAGAGGCTAAAATACAGAAAATGGCAGCCAATTTAAATCTAATGCATATTTTAGGTTAGGGTTTTAATAAGGAAGTACTCCGACAAAATCGATTGTCGCTATAAAAAACATTAGGATGCATATTGTTGGTCAAAGTGGTCGAAGCATGGGGACGTGAATTGTAGTGGTCCTCGCTAATTTTAGGAAAGGGACATCTTCCTGACCAACAGGAAGTCTGGTCAGTCTGTGAAAGTTAGAAATCTTACGACAGTCATTGACAGTCGTTACTCTGACCAAAAATAATCAAAGCAGGTTGAGGAATCAAGGTGATTGGATTATATAGCTACGGTGGTGCCATGGTTCCAAAAGTGCTGGTGATAAAATTAACATAAGCTATTACTGGCACATACAAAACTAAACAAAAAGCCTATGATCAGGCATAACCATGTTTGGAGTTTTAGAAACGCTGTTAAAACTCTTTTGGGATAGGGGCAGCATTTTCACTTTTGAATGAATAGCATGCCCAGAGTGACCTGCCTCCTACTCTGTCCCAGATGCTAATATATGCATATTATTATTAGTATTGGATAGAAAACACTCTACAGTTTCTAAAACTGTTTGATTGATGTCTGTGAGTATAACAGAACTCATATTGCAGGCGAAAACCTGAGAAAAATCCAACCAGGAAGTGGGACATCTGATGTTTATAGTTTTTCAAAGCTTGGCCTACCAAATACACAGTGTCTATGGAGTCAAGTTGCACTTCCTATGGCTTCCACTAGATGTCAACCGTCTTTAGAAAGTTGAATGAGGATTCTACTATAAAGGAGGGGCTCATGAGACCTGTTTGAGTCAGTGGTCTGGCAGAGTGCTTTGGTCTCATGACGCGCGCTCCCAACAGAGTTACCTCTCGTCTCAGTGCTTTTCTTCAGACATAGGAATTCTCAGGTTGGAACATTATTGATGTTTTATGTTAAAAACATCCTAAAGATTGATTCAATACATCATTTGACATGTTTCTAAAGGACTGTAATGGAACCTTTTGAGTTTTTGTCTGGACGAAGTGCCTGCGCCTCATGAAGATGGATTACTGGGCTGAACACGCTAACAACAAGTGGCTATTTGGAAATAAATGATGGACTTTATGGAACTTTATGGAACAAATCAGACATTTATTGTCGAACTTGGATTCCTGGGAGTTCCTTCAGATGAAGATTATCAAAGGTAAGGGAATATTTATGGTGTTATTTCTAGCTTCTGTTGACTCCAAAATGGCGGATATTTCTCTGTCTGTTTTGGGCTCTGAGCGCCGACTTTTTCCATAAAGTTTTTTTGAAATCTGACACATCGGTTGCATTAAGGAGAAGTCTATCTTTAATTCTGTGAATAACAGTTGTATCTTTTATCAATGTTTATTATGAGTATTTCTGCAAAATCACCCGAT
Organism: Oncorhynchus gorbuscha; assembly: GCF_021184085.1. Classification (NCBI taxonomy): domain Eukaryota; kingdom Metazoa; phylum Chordata; class Actinopteri; order Salmoniformes; family Salmonidae; genus Oncorhynchus; species Oncorhynchus gorbuscha. The sequence goes on along the minus strand of NC_060196.1, from coordinate 31,566,784 downwards.
GTTTTGGAATCACAACATTACTGCACGTAACGCGCCAATGTAAACTGAGATTTTTGGATATAAATGTGCACATTATCGAACAAAACATACATGTATTGTGTAACATGATGTCCTATGAGTGTCATCTAATGAAGATCATCAAAGGTTAGTGATTAATTTTATCTATATTTCTGCTTTTTGTGACTCCTATCTTTGGCTGGAAAAATGGCTGTAACTTGGCTATGACCTAAGATAATCATATGTTGTGCTTTCGCTGTAAAACATTTTTTAAATCGGACACGATGGGTAGATTAACAAGATGTTTATCTTTCATTTGCTGTACTGGACTTGTTAATGTGTCAAAGTTAAATATTTCAAATAAATATTTTTGAATTTGCCTTTTCAGTGGAATGTTGTCGAGGGGTTCCGCTAGCGGAACGCCTGCCCTAGAAAGGTTCAACCAAACAGTCTGTAATCTATTGCACAATGTTTGATGTCCCCATTGATAAAATGACATTTTACTCTAATTTGTCAGATGTGTTATAGTTTACAATAGGCTACTTACTAGACCTTCAGCTTTTATCAAAGCATTCCATTGCTTGTATAAACTCCAAGCAAGGGTGCTGTTTCTATTTCAGGAGGGGTGGAGGGATAGTGTTGATTTTCAACCACCAGAGCCTCCACTACATTACCTTGAACATACACTGAAAGAGCATCCTGGGGAAAGACATATTCAGGGTAATTAGCCTTGTGGACATAATTTAACTCAACCATCCACAACTCAAGTCAGGGAGCCACGTTGTCTGATAGGTTCTCTCTCTGGTAGCCTATTTCATTGAACACAATGGCAACAGTGACCAACAGAACTACACAGTGCCTCTTCTCCTTCCAGGAGACAAACTGAATCATAGCCAGTATAGCCTGTCATTGCTGCTAGATAGCCATGTAAATACAAATCTCATTTGAGGTCGTGCATAGGCTGCTGTTTAATGTAATCAATAATACTTTTTTTTTTACTATTCTTGGCGATACTTTCTTCGTACTCGATTCAGAAGAAACGTGTCTCTTATGAATGTCTGTGTGCAGTTGCAGGTGGTACTCCAAGAAACAGAATATTCAGAAAAATATTAAATCCACTTTTTGTATGTGGTGAGAAATGCTTCTTGCATGTGTGTAGATCTTTGTTTTGGTCACACTGTTTGACATCATTTAGGCTACTTCTACAAGTGGCCACAGACCCTTCCCATAGAAACGACTAGTTTCTGCAAAGATGTTGGGAAATCCGAGACGTGCAGCAGCTCAGATGATGAGGAACCCCCTTGCACTGTGCAAAAAGTGGATTACATTTTTTTCCTGTATTTTTTTTTTTTGGAGTAGGCTACCACCTGCAACTGCACACAGATGTTGTCATGCAGGTGATAGAGGACCCAAAAGCGACTTAACAGAAACAGAGTTTATTCAAGTCCAAACAGGGAATAACAGAAATCCTCTAGTCTGTAGAGGGGAATAACAAGAGAAGCGGCCACAGACTGCAGGTCGCTTCGGGTAGGCGCAGGCCGTAGTTGACAGAGACACCTGCTCACACGCAGCATCTGATGAAGGCAAAAAACACGACAGGACAGGGCGAAACACAATCACAGCACGGTGAATACTAAACAAGGAACCGACGGGACAGGAACGGAACACAAAGGAATAAATAGGGACTCCAATCAGGGGAAAGGATCGGGAACAGGTGTGGGAAGACTAAATGATGATTAGGGGAATAGGAACAGCTGGGAGCAGGAACGGAACGATAGAGAGAAGAGAGAGGGAGGGGGAGAGAGAGGGATAGAAAGAGGGAAAGAACCTAATAAGACCAGCAGAGGGAAACGAATAGAATGGGGAGCACAGGGACAAGACATGATAATAAATGACAAACATGACAGTACCCCCCCACTCACCGAGCGCCTCCTGGCGCACTCGAGGAGGAATCCTGGCGGCAACGGAGGAAATCATCGATGAGTGAACGGTCCAGCACGTCCCGAGACGGAACCCAACTCCTCTCCTCAGGACCGTAACCCTCCCAATCCACTAAGTATTGGTGACCCCGTCCCCGAGAACGCATGTCCATGATCTTATGTACCTTGTAAATAGGTGCGCTCTCGACAAGGACGGGAGGGGGAGGGAAGACGAACGGGGGTGCGAAAAAGGGCTTAACACAGGAGACATGGAAGACAGGATGGACGCGACGAAGATGTTGCGGAAGAAGCAGTCGCACAGCGACAGGATTGACGACCTGGGAGACACGGAACGGACCAATGAACCGCGGAGTCAACTTACGAGAAGCTGTCGTAAGAGGAAGGTTGCGAGTGGAAAGCCACACTCTCTGGCCGCAACAATACCTTGGACTCTTAATCCTGCGTTTATTGGCGGCTCTCACCGTCTGTGCCCTGTAACGGCAAAGTGCAGACCTCACCCTCCTCCAGGTGCGCTCACAACGTTGGACAAACGCTTGAGCGGAGGGAACGCTGGACTCGGCAAGCTGGGATGAGAACAGAGGAGGCTGGTAACCCAGACTACTCTGAAACGGAGATAACCCGGTAGCAGACGAAGGAAGCGAATTGTGAGCGTATTCTGCCCAGGGGAGCTGTTCTGCCCAAGACGCAGGGTTTCTGAAAGAAAGGCTGCGTAGTATGCGACCAATCGTCTGATTGGCCCTCTCTGCTTGACCGTTAGACTGGGGATGAAACCCGGAAGAGAGACTGACGGACGCACCAATCAAACGACAGAACTCCCTCCAAAACTGTGACGTGAATTGCGGGCCTCTGTCTGAAACGGCGTCTAACGGGAGGCCATGAATTCTGAATACATTCTCAATAATGATTTGTGCCGTCTCCTTAGCGGAAGGAAGTTTAGCGAGGGGAATGAAATGTGCCGCCTTAGAGAACCTATCGACAACCGTAAGAATCACAGTCTTCCCCGCAGACAAAGGCAGACCGGTAATGAAGTCTAAGGCGATGTGAGACCATGGTCGAGAAGGAATGGGGAGCGGTCTGAGACGACCGGCAGGAGGAGAGTTACCCGACTTAGTCTGCGCGCAGTCCGAACAAGCAGCCACGAAACGGCGCGTGTCACGCTCCTGAGTCGGCCACCAAAAGCGCTGGCGAATAGACGCAAGAGTGCCTCGAACACCGGGATGACCAGCTAACTTGGCAGAGTGAGCCCACTGAAGAACAGCCAGACGAGTGGAAACAGGAACGAAAAGGAGGTTACTAGGACAAGCGCGCGGCGACGCAGTGTGCGTGAGTGCTTGCTTAACCTGTCTTTCAATTCCCCAGACTGTTAACCCGACAACACGCCCATAAGGAAGAATCCCCTCGGGATCAGTAGAAGCCACAGAAGAACTAAACAGACGGGATAAGGCATCAGGCTTGGTGTTCTTGCTACCCGGACGGTAAGAAATCACAAACTCGAAACGAGCGAAAAACAACGCCCAACGAGCTTGACGGGCATTAAGTCGTTTGGCAGAACGGATGTACTCAAGGTTCTTATGGTCTGTCCAAACGACAAAAGGAACGGTCGCCCCCTCCAACCACTGTCGCCATTCGCCTAGGGCTAAGCGGATGGCGAGCAGTTCACGGTTACCCACATCATAGTTGCGCTCAGATGGCGACAGGCGATGAGAAAAATAAGCGCAAGGATGAACCTTATCGTCAGACTGGAAGCGCTGGGATAGAATGGCTCCCACGCCTACCTCTGAAGCGTCAACCTCGACAATGAATTGTCTAGTGACGTCAGGAGTAACGAGGATAGGAGCGGACGTAAAACGTTCTTTTAGAAGATCAAAAGCTCCCTGGGCGGAACCGGACCACTTAAAACACGTCTTGACAGAAGTAAGAGCTGTGAGAGGGGCAGCAACTTGACCGAAATTACGAATGAAACGCCGATAGAAATTAGCGAAACCTAAAAAGCGCTGCAACTCGACACGTGACCTTGGAACGGGCCAATCACTGACAGCTTGGACCTTAGCGGAATCCATCTGAATGCCTTCAGCGGAAATAACGGAACCGAGAAAAGTAACGGAGGAGACATGAAAAGAGCACTTCTCAGCCTTTACGTAGAGACAATTCTCTAAAAGGCGCTGTAGAACACGTCGAACGTGCTGAACATGAATCTCGAGTGACGGAGAAAAAAATCAGGATATCGTCAAGATAGACAAAAACAAAAATGTTCAGCATGTCTCTCAGAACATCATTAACTAATGCCTGAAAAACAGCTGGCGCATTGGCGAGACCGAACGGCAGAACCCGGTACTCAAAATGCCCTAACGGAGTGTTAAACGCCGTTTTCCACTCGTCCCCCCTCTCTGATGCGCACGAGATGGTAAGCGTTACGAAGGTCCAACTTAGTAAAGCACCTGGCTCCCTGCAGAATCTCGAAGGCTGATGACATAAGGGGAAGCGGATAACGATTCTTAACCGTTATGTCATTCAGCCCTCGATAATCCACGCAGGGGCGCAGAGTACCGTCCTTCTTCTTAACAAAAAGAACCCCGCCCCGGCCGGAGAAGAAGAAGGCACTATGGTACCGGCGTCAAGAGACACAGACAAATAATCCTCGAGAGCCTTACGTTCGGGAGCCGACAGAGAGTATAGTCTACCTCGAGGAGGAGTGGTCCCCGGAAGGAGATCAATACTACAATCATACGACCGGTGAGGAGGAAGGGAGTTGGCTCGGGACCGACTGAAGACCGTGCGCAGATCATGATATTCCTCCGGCACTCCTGTCAAATCGCCAGGTTCCTCCTGAGAAGTAGGGACAGAAGAAACGGGAGGGATGGCAGACATTAAACACTTCACATGACAAGAAACGTTCCAGGATAGGATAGAATTACTAGACCAATTAATAGAAGGATTATGACATACTAGCCAGGGATGACCCAAAACAACAGGTGTAAACGGTGAACGGAAAATCAAAAAGAAATAGTCTCACTGTGGTTACCAGATACTGTGAGGGTTAAAGGTAGTGTCTCAAATCTGATACTGGGAAGATGACTACCATCTAAGGCGAACATGGGCGTAGGCTTCTCTAACTCTCTGAAAGGAATGTCATGTTTCCGAACCCATGCTTCGTCCATGAAACAACCCTCAGCCCCAGAGTCTATCAAGGCACTACATGTAGCACCCGAACCGGTCCAGCGTAGATGGACCGACAAAGTAGTACAGGATTTTGATGGAGAGACTTGAGTAGTTGCGCTCACCTGTAGCCCTCCGCTTACAGATGAGCTCTGGCTTTTACTGGACATGAATTAACAAAATGTCCAGCAACTCCGCAATAGAGGCACAGGCGGTTGGTGATCCTCCGTTCCCTCTCCTTAGTCGAGATGCGAATCCCTCCCAGCTGCATGGGCTCAGTCTCAAAGCCAGAGGAGGGAGATGGTTGCGATGCGGAGCAGGGAAACACCGTTGATGCGAGCTCTCTTCCACGAGCCCGGTGACGAAGATCTACCCGTCGTTCTATGCGGATGGCGAGAGCAATCAAAGAGTCCACATCTGAAGGAACCTCCCGGGAGAGAATCTCATCCTTAACCACTGCGTGGAGTCCCTCCAGAAAACGAGCGAGCAGCGCCGGCTCGTTCCACTCACTAGAGGCAGCAAGAGTGCGAAACTCAATAGAATAATCCGTTATGGACCGTTCACCTTGGCATAAGGAAGCCAGGGCCCTAGAAGCCTCCCCACCAAAAACTGAACGGTCAAAAACCCGAATCATCTCCTCTTTAAAGTTCTGGAACTTGTTAGAGCAATCAGCCCTTGCCTCCCAGATAGCTGTGCCCCATTCTCGAGCCCGGCCAGTAAGGAGTGAAATGACGTAAGCAACCCGAGCTCTCTCTCTAGAGTATGTGTTGGGTTGGAGAGAGAACACAATCTCACACTGCGTGAGAAAGGAGCGGCACTCAGTGGGCTGCCCGGAGTAGCAAGGTGGGTTATTAACCCTAGGTTCTGGAGGCTCGGCAGGCCAGGAAGTAACAGGTGGCACGAGACGTAGACTCTGGAACTGTCCAGAGAGGTCGGAAACCTGAGCGGCCAGGTTCTCCACGGCATGGCGAGCAGCAGACAATTCCTGCTCGTGTCTGCCGAGCATGGCTCCTTGGATCTCGACGGCAGTGTAACGAGCGTCTGAAGTCGCTGGGTCCATTCCTTGGTCGGTTCCTTCTGTCATGCAGGTGATAGAGGACCCAAAAGCGACTTAACAGAAACAGAGTTTATTCAAGTCCAAACAGGGAATAACAGAAATCCTCTAGTCTGTAGAGGGGAATAACAAGAGAAGCGGCCACAGACTGCAGGTCGCTTCGGGTAGGCGCAGGCCGTAGTTGACAGAGACACCTGCTCACACGCAGCATCTGATGAAGGCAAAAAACACGACAGGACAGGGCGAAACACAATCACAGCACGGTGAATACTAAACAAGGAACCGACGGGACAGGAACGGAACACAAAGGAATAAATAGGGACTCCAATCAGGGGAAAGGATCGGGAACAGGTGTGGGAAGACTAAATGATGATTAGGGGAATAGGAACAGCTGGGAGCAGGAACGGAACGATAGAGAGAAGAGAGAGGGAGGGGGAGAGAGAGGGATAGAAAGAGGGAAAGAACCTAATAAGACCAGCAGAGGGAAACGAATAGAATGGGGAGCACAGGGACAAGACATGATAATAAATGACAAACATGACAGATGTTTATAAGATAGACATTTCTTCTGAGGTTAGGGGTCTATAATTGTCAAATGAATGTGTTTGATTTAATAACCAGCCTAATCTAACTATCTTGATCATTCATCTGGACTCTTCACTGTCATCATCAAAATACTACACACTTTTAATTCCCTAGGAATATTATTATAGCAACTGGTTGCTAAGGGAAACGAGACACCACCATTATTCTCTTGTTGGAATGAGAGGGAGTGAGATTTGAGAAGTGCATGAGGAGGGGTGGGAAGGTGAGAAGACAGAGCGTGGTTGATATTCCACCAAATGGATAAGAGGCAGACAAAGTTTGGCACATTTATGCTTTCAGTGGTTGACGGACATGAATGACGCAGTTTTTAGGGTAGTAAGGTAACACAAATGAATAACTCAGTATTAATTATACACTGCGCGAAACCACCACAAAGGCACAAGTCTGCATGACGATTTTTGCGTAAAGCAAGGAAGCGCGGGAGAGCGGACTTGTAGCCTGGCAGGTATGTTCTGCTTTTTTGAATAAAGCTAGCCAAAAAGCTAAAACAAGTTTTAGGGTATTATTCATTTCGTACAGCTAACTAAATACATTAAGATATCTAACAGCAATGTTGTTGTGGGCTTTCAAATGTAATTCATTTCAACCAGGAGCCTATAATGGATGAAGTCAGCTTTTCAGTCAGTCCTATCATTTGTTTGGAAAATAGGTTGTTATGAAAAGACACACATTTGCAATAATTGTTAGGTCTATGTCATTAGCCCAAAATGTACTTATACAACTACAGAAACATTCCCTCTGACATAGCCAGAGGCATCCTAGGCTACAGTGACATAATATTGTAATATACACGCTTTGTTCTACAGTACCATTTTAAGTCAAAGAACAGGGTTCTCTCCCATCAAATCTTACCTCGGTCTCTATCACAGACATGCACGACCAAGGAAGATAGGATACATAGAAAAATATCAAAAACAGAGAGAGATAAGGTGCAAGAGACAAAGGAAGATAGTAAACAGCAGGAGGGCAAGGATTGGAGAGCACTCCGTTCTGGAAATGCCAGAGTGCATCAGTACAGGAGCTACGCCTAGTTTGATGTAAGGAGGTAGCCTACTCAATTGCTTCTCCAGTGTGAGGGAGATGAGGCCAAACCAGGGACCTTGCACGTGATCAGACCTGTTGAAGGTGGGGTTCATGTGCTAATATAAGTATGAAAGTGTGAGTATGTTTAGTAAGTATGAGAACGTATCAATGTAAACACATTGTCATTTGAGTTTGGACACAATGTACTAGTATCATCCAGATATATCGGTGCATTTGTTTAAAATATGTTTAATCATGAATTCAAAGTAACAAAACTGTGTGTGTGTGTGTGTGTAAGAGAGAGGCAGCTTAAAAAAAGACCTAATGAAATTCTACAGCGGGATGTGATGGAATGAGGGTTGCATTGCAGTCCAATCATGCAGGGAGTTCAGATCTATTCCAAAACTGATTATATCTGTTAAGACTTCCGTCGAAGTCGGTTCCTCTCTTTGTTCGGGCGCCGTTCGGCGGTCGACGTCACCGGTCTTCTAGCCATCGCCGATCCACCTTTCATTTTCCATTTGTTTAGTCTTGTTTTCCCACACACCTGGTTCCCCCCATGTCTATGTGTGGAATTGTTTGTTGTAAAGTGTATGTGTACTTCAGACTGGTTTGCGACGGGTTATTTCAACACATGTTTTGTTGTTCTGGGTGCCCTTGGTTTTGCATCAATAAACTGCTCCGGTTATGACCCAGTTCTGCTCTCCTGCGCCTGACTTCCCTGCAGCCAGTCACGCACCTCTTACAATATCTTATCTTCAATGTCTGACAGAAATCTTCAAATACAGGTAGAGACATTTTGAAAGACTTTTAGGAAATTTGGATAGATTATTATTTTATTTTTTAAGAAAAAAAAGTTGAAAAAAGGGAATTGACCTTACATGTAGTTGACCATGACACTTCTCAGGCAATGGTAGTGATATTGATATATCTTATATCTTATATGATATATGTTTTACTTCAAATACTTTATTTAAATACAAAGTACTGTGCACCAACGTACTGTACTTGGTTTTATTGCTCAAGACACACAACATTACTATTAATCTGTTCTTTACATGGCGTTTGAAAACACCTTAGTATCACACATATACAATTATCCTATACAGTTATTCAATGAGGGATATACTGCATTTATCACTCAGATTAAGTTGTCATCAGAGGCCTATAAGTATGAGAACAGAGTATGGGGAGGACAGAGTGCCAGAGGCAGATTGGGGCAGAGTATTTAATTAAGTGTCAAACCTCATTCCTCCTGTTACACTTCTGTATTCCTTCTTCATATTTCTCCTGTCCTCACATATCAGCCTCAGGGCATGTTAATCTCTGAGCAACGTCGTACATGACCTGAGAGCTAGATAACACCTTTACCTTGTTAGATGCATCACAACTGTGGCCATAGCTGGTCATATTCAGGGCCTGAAAACATTGTCACGTGAAGAGAAATGAGGTTGTTCCTCTTCCAGGCTAACTCCATTCATCTTAATGCTGGACACTTGTAGCCTAAGTGACAGCGGCCATTACCCCCACAGATACGCTAGGCTAATAGCACCAGTGACGCACGGCAGTGCAACGCTACTGTATCCCTCACAGGGCTCGAGTACGGCTAAGAAGGTCAACCAAAAGCAGTCATACAGTACAGCGTCTGCTAAATGGCATATATTATTATTATTATTATTTACCACAAGAGTAGCATAAACGTGGGGGCTTGAAAGGAAAGGGATGTGAACCCAATTATGTACTCAAGATGTATTACTGTGGCACAAAATGAGATGTAGTGGAATAGGGGTTGTCGGCTCAACCCTCACCTGGGGGTCCCAATGATTCTGTGGTTCATCAAAACAAATGTACAGTGGGGATTTAGCCTAATAACGTCAGTATTCACTGCATTCTGGTTAAAACCATTTTGATAATTGTTTTTGTCACGCCTGCTCTTGCTCCCGCTCCCCTCCCTGGCGCTCAAGGGCGCCAGGCTGCCCGTCATTACGCACACCTGTCGCCATCATTAGGCACATCAGTGAAATATTTGTTGATTGCCCCTTCTATATCTGTCTGTTCCTCAGTATGTTCCCCATGTCAGCACTGATGTCGTTATGTTTTCCCCTGGCCAGATACTGTCCTTGTTTGTTTCTTGTCTGTTATCCATTAAATGTTCACTCTCTGTACTTGCTTCTCGTCTCCCAGCATCGGTCCTTACAATGTTGAAATTCTCATCTAAATGCTGAGTTTACAAACTGACATAAACACAACACTTGGTGTAGAGTGAAAGCATTCTAGGTTTTTACATACCACATTGGAAGCGTAACAATCCCTGAAAGAAGTGTGAGGCGCAAGCCACTTAATCCAGTGTTCACGGACGAGAGCCGCACATATTGTTTTCTTGAAAATAGAACATGATTTTATATTCACAGCTCGCAGTTCTGCATCACTCAAATGGCCATTGTAGCAGGTTTCGTTGACCGCAGTCGAAGTGTAGTATCACTATACATACAGAAGTCATTGATAGTCTGAATATTGTTCAATTCACTGTGCTCTCCATAGCATTGTGTTGCCCACATTGTCCATCCTAACCTCTGAATTATTCACAGCTTTTTCATGATCTTTTATCTGTAATTGGCACATGAAGACTACAAAATCGTAAGATGCACATTCATCCCAGGTAGTGGACATTTTCTAGGTATTGTTGTTTCACATTTCACCGATTGTCATTTCATATGGTGTTGTTGTGCATATCGACCATGAGCCATGAACCGCAGTGGAATTTATAGGCGAAACAAAGAGATGTTTATCTCAGCATGTCTAAAGAGCAGCCCTATCTCATATGAGAAACTCAAATGCTGATACGTTTTAACATTTGAATTCACTGGACTGAAGTATGGATGTCATATTATGAAAAAATATGGTTGACACAGAATCAGCTATGTTTGTTCTCGAATCATCCAGAAATGCTAAAGTTAATAATATGAATAAATCACAGACACCACTCGCCATTATAGAAACCTGTGTCTCTCTCTTTTTTCCAAGTGTAAATACTGACTGCAGATGGATATGTATTCCCCTCTCTCTCTCTCTCTCTGTCTCTCTGTCTCTTTAGCAGTGGGAGAGATAAGAGTAATCAAATTCCAGTCATGTCAATGTATTGTGGGATGTCAAGAATGTGAAGTAGATGGTCGGTCACCATTCTCATAGTCTATGCTTTCTGTTGTGGCACTAAATACATGTTCTCTCAGACTGTTGAGATGGATGGAAGCCTGCTTGTTTTCTGCATTGAAAAGTTTTGTACGGGCCGCCAAAGTGTTTTTTCAGGCCACCTATGTCCAAATAGTAAAAAATATATACAGTATTATTATTATTAGAAAATAATTTTTACGATGGTAAAACTTTTACATTTTTTTTACCCCATTTTCTTGGTATTCAATTGTTAGTAGTTACAATCTTGTCTCATCGCTACAACTCCCGTACGGGAACTGGAGAGAGAGACGAAGGTCGAAAGCCATGCGCCCTGCAAAACACATCCCAACCAAGCCACACTGCTTCTTAACACAGCGCGTATCCAACCCGGAAGCCAGCCGCACCACCGTGCACCTGGCGACCTGGTTAGCATGCACTGTGCCCGGCCTGCCACAGGAGTTGCTAGTGCACGATGAGACAAGGATATCCCTACCGGCCAAACCCTCCCTAACCTGGACGACACTAGGCCAATTGTGCGTCGCCCCACTCTGTCGCAGCCGGCTGTGACAAAGCCTGGGCGCAAACCCAGAGTCTCTGGTGGCATGCAGTGCCATGCAGTGCCCTAGACCACTGCGCCACCCGGGAGGCCCCAGTAAAACTTTTTCAATGTTAACTTCAACAACTAAAACCCAATATAAATTATGTAGAAAAGATAATGGACCTAAATATTTTTAAAAATAAGATAACCTTCAAGACCAAACAATTACCAAAATTAAAGTCAGGGAGAATCTAAAATACTACTACAGTGCCTTGCGAAAGTATTCGTCCCCCTTGAACTTTGCGACATTTTGGCACATGAAAAATTGGGCGTGCAAAATTATTCAGCCCCCTTAAGTTAATACTTTGTAGCGCCACCTTTTGCTGCGATTACAGCTGTAAGTCGCTTGGGGTATGTCTCTATCAGTTTTGCACATCGAGAGACTGAATTTTTATGGCCTTTATGGAAGAGTGGCAGGAAGAAAGCATTTCGTAAAGATATCCATAAAAAGTGTCGTTTAAAGTTTGCCACAAGCCACCTGGGACACACACCAAACATGTGGAAGAAGGTGCTCTGGTCAGATGAAACCAAAATGGAACTTTTTGGCAACAATGCAAAACGTTATGTTTGGCGTAAAAGCAACACAGCTCATCACCCTGAACACACCATCCCCACTGTCAAACATGGTGGTGGCAGCATCATGGTTTGGGCCTGCTTTTCTTCAGCAGGGACAAGGAAGATGGTTAAAATTGATGGGAAAATGGATGGAGCCAAATACAGGACCATTCTGGAAGAAAACCTGATGGAGTCTGCAAAAGACCTGAGACTGGGACGGAGATTTGTCTTCCAACAAGACAATGATCCAAAACATAAAGCAAAATCTACAATGGAATGGTTCAATAATAAACATATCCAGGTGTTAGAATGGCCAAGTCAAAGTCCAGACCTGAATCCAATCGAGAATCTGTGGAAAGAACTGAAAACTGCTGTTCACAAATGCTCTCCATCCAACCTCACTGAGCTCGAGCTGTTTTGCAAGGAGGAATGGGAAAAAAATTCAGTCTCTCAATGTGCAAAACTGATAGAGACATACCCCAAGCGACTTACAGCTGTAATCGCAGCAAAAGGTGGCGCTACAAAGTATTAACTTAAGGGGGCTGAATAATTTTGCACGCCCATTTTTCAGTTTTTGTTTTGTTAAAAAAGTTTGAAATATCCAATAAATGTCGTTCCACTTCATGATTGTGTCCCACTTGTTGTTGATTCTTCACAAAAAAATACAGTTTTATATCTTTATGTTTGAAGCCTGAAATGTGGCAAAAGGTCACAAAGTTCAAGGGGGCCGAATACTTTCGCAAGGCACTGTATATGTGTGTGAAAGACATTTCATTACAGGTAAGACATTTCACTTGTTTAGCATTTCACTTTACTATAGCATAGTCTGTTTGTAACTCCATTCACTGCTTGTATCTGTATAGTCCATTTTTTTTGCATTAATGGTCTTGCCTAGCTTAATGTTCCGGTCGGTAGCTAGCTAGCACTCAATCACTCATGTGGCTGCTAGCATGTCTTAAAAAGGGACATGGGGGAAGCACTACACTATTTTTTCCTAATCTTTAGACATGTTCTTAAATGTAGCTTTGTAATGGACTAAAACAAGCAGACAACACGAAAATTGCATTTGGAAAGGTCAAGTTTCTGCTCTAACCTAGGTAACCACAGGTTGTTTTCCCCACAGGTGGGCAGGGCCGTGATGTTCTATCTAATACCGACTGGGAGTATAGGAGAACCCTTTGAAGAACTCCTTTTGGTTGCAGGTAGAACCCTTTTGGGTTCCATGTAGAGCCCTTTCTACAGAGGGTTCAACATGGAACCCAATAGGATTCTACCTGGAACCAAAAAGGGTTATTCTATGGGGACAGGCGAAGAACCCTTTTGGAAACCTTTCTTCTAAGAGTGTAGATGACAAACCTCACACGCATCAACTCTGCTTTAAGGAGCAGAGGGGTCAAATATTGAAGATGTCACTCTGTCACACCATGGGTTTATGAGTCAGCGTTGACAAAATATCATTTGGACTGAGAACTTTGATGGATTACCTGGCAAGAAGCCCATGAGGGGCCCCTGAAAGGCAGACAGAGGCGAGAGAGGCGCTGCATTGGGTGACATAGAGACAGAGGAGTAGAGTTATGAAGAAATAGGCAGGGAATACAGAGGGGTATATTGCATTGGGGTAAGACGTTACCAGATGAATAGATAAAGGCATAGACTGACGGGGATGGGGAAGTTTAAATGAAACGACAGACAGTGCTCAAGTAGAGAGGCAGACAAACAAACAGACAGACAAGGGAGAGAGACGTAGGGGCAAAAAACAAAGAGAGGGACAGTTTCACAGAGAGACAAACAGAACAATTCATATAAATAAACAGGCAAACGTAGACGTAAACAGAGGAAGTCAAACAGGACCAAAGAGATAAAAAACCATTTACAGTGATAGAAGAAGACAAGCATAGACTTACAAACAGACAAAACAGAGACAAGAGTTACAGAGAGAGTGGGCCAGACATAAACATGAAGCTGCACAGGGCTGTTTGGCCGTTCGGGGACGCGCCCAGGTGGCCTGTGGTGCCTGCTTATGTCTACGACTCGCTGGCAACCCCCATTCCCCTCCAGTCCCCCATCACCATGACGCCACGGAGCGTGACCATGGATCAGAGACTGGCTGGCCTCAGCGGAGTGGCCCCAGCTTTACCAGCAGTGACATCTGCATAACTAAGCAGCCACACACGCACGGGCACACTCGGGAGCTATGGGAAAAGCCAGTCGTCATAGCACGATTTCGCCTACACCCACCTGCCTGTGCAATCACCACCTGCTCGTGCTCCTGTTGCGCCCAGAGAGTTATTATGAATCCTTAAAAGGTCAGACTTCTGTCACCTGCTGTTTTGTAAGCTGGATCTCGTTGGCCCTTTGATGATGAAACGCTATGAAGTGAGGCTTGTTGCTTAAAACCTCTTAATTCAACTGTTGCAGATGGATAATTAATATTTATATTTGTCCCTGCTAAAATGTATAGCTTAAGAGTTAGTTATAATTCCAAGTGTCTGCAATAAAAAAGTACTGGCCATGTTTTGTGACCTCTAGGGCTATATCCCTATATCTCCCTATCCCTATATCTACAGCAAATATCATTCATTGCTCCCGGGTTAACAATGTTTATCTCCCAAGCTTTGATGTAAATGTCCAGAAATACAATTCTCTGCAATGTAATATATGACATGTATTTTTCGCATCTCCATACTAATATACTTGCATCTCAGTCACAGCTCAACACCCCTGTGATTATTTAATTGCGATCACAGCAATTGCTCGGTTGTCACTCTCATCCTTTCCTACTTGCTTCTCTTCCTATTATTATTATCACAAACCACACACTGCATCAAAACGCTGCACCCTTCACAATTCACACCTTGCTCAGAGACTCACATAGTGACACACGCTGGGTTGTTGCTGAAGTGAAGGCAGACGGCTTTACAGTTGGTCCAACCCTCGACCTGAGAGGAAGGCACTCTTTTCTCGGTCCTCACAGTGGACTAATGAGGTCTTAGTGCTAACCCCCATGCCACTGTACTTGCCCCCTCACACAGAATGGCTAGGGGATACTGAGCAGGAGAAACGAGGGGGAACTTGAAGGTGCCGTTTGGGAGGAATAACCCTAGCAGGGAGGAGAAAAGGAGGAAAAACGTGTTGAATTTCATATATTTTCTTGTCAGTTGGAGGTTAACTCCTGAAGGAGGTGAGAACAGTGCTTTTAAAAGAACTACAATAAATGTTGTTACCTGAAACTCTTTTTGGAGACATTAAAGATGATCATTAAGTAATTTAAAAAGGTTGATTTATTTTATTTGAGTCCAGGGTATCTTTCATAAGGGAGCCCTGCACCAGTGCTCCTGCACATTGGCTAACCGGGCTATCTGAATTGTGTCCCGCCACCCGCCACCCACCACCCACCAACCCCTCTTTTACGCTACTGCTACTCTCTCTCTCTCATCATATATGCATAGTCACTTGAACCATATCTACATGTACATACTACCTCAATCAGGTCTGACTAACCGCTGTCTGTATGTAGCCTCACGACTTTTATAGCCTCGCTACTGTATATAGCCTGACGTTTTTAATATCGTTTTATTTCTTTACTTACCTATGGTTCACCTAACACATTTTTTACACCATTGGTTAGAGCCCGTAAGTAAGCAATTCACTGTAAGGCCTACACCTGTTGTATTCGGCGCACGTGACAAATAAAACTTTGACTTGATTTGAAATACAATTTCATGAGACAAAAACTGAAAACATAGAAAAAAGAGAATGTATTTGTCCACTTTCCCCTTACACACTCCTTTTGGTTTTCCACAGGCGCCAGCAGCGACGCCATCCCTCTACCTACCAAACCGAGAAGCATTCCTAACCCTCAGTGCTTGTGTGACGGGTGGAGGGGGCGAAGAAGATGGATGAGGATTTCCTGAGCAGTACTCTGACTGCCTCTGAATCAGACCTGTCCTCGTCCTCTTTCTTGACATTAGAGGCGAAGGCAGCCTTCATCTTTGTCCTCATTCTCTTCCTCGTCCTGGGTCTCCTGATTGTGCGCTGCTTCCGTATCTTACTCGACCCTTACCGCAGCATGCCCTCCTCTACCTGGACTGACTACATGGAGAAGGACACCTTTGATTACCGTATTGCCTGAGGGGTCCTTCCTTATCAAAGGCTTCTGCATTGCCTGAGCGGTTGGTGACCAGAGCGGTTGCATCCAAGAGAACTAACTAAGAGAACTTCAACGTGTCAGCACAATGAAAAACCTTTGCTTGAGGAGCTCTACTATGAGGCAGGGACAACGGCAGTGGGAGGTTATTAACCTCTGCCACAAGGGGATCACAGTGTTTCCTGAGCCCTTAAACATTTCAGATATACTGCAATGCCAGAGGGGTCCTTCACTGGGGCTACAAGGGTAGCTGGTGTATTGCCCGAGGGACAGTCTACAGTAACTGAAAAAGAAAATCTGTTTTCCTCTTGGAACAGGGGGAGCCTCCTGAAGCAAGCGATATAACTAATCCAGTGACTGAGCACAGCTTAATCACAGAGAAGTCCATCTTTTTGTACACAGGCCTTTCAGATTTGTGTTCTAAAATGGCCTAGGTTGACTGTACTTAGTCAGTCACACACACACACACACACACACACACACACACACACACACACACACACACACACACACACACACACACACACACACACACACACACACACACACACACACACACACACACACACACACACACACACACACACACACACACACACACACACACAATCATACTACACCGGCTCCGACGCTCGTCTTATGTGGCAGGTCTTGCAAACTATCAGACTACAAAGGGAAGCACAGCTGCGAGCTGCCCAGTGACACGAGCCTACCAGATGAGCTATGCTCACTTCGAGGCAAGCAACACTGAGGAATGCATGAGAGCACCAGCTGTTCCAGACGACTGTGTGATCACGCTCTCCGTAGCCGACATGAGTAAGACCTTAAACAGGTCAACATACACAAGGCTGCGGATCCAGACGGATTACCAGGACGTGTGCTCTGGGCATGTGGTGACCAACTGGCAGGTGTCTTCACTGACATTTTCAACATGTCCCTGATTGAGTCTGTAATACCGATATGTGTCAAGCAGACCACCATAGTCACTGTGCCCATGAACACAAAGGCAACCTGCCTAAATGACTACAGACCCATAACATTCACGTTCATAGGCATGAAGTGCTTTGAAAGGCTGGTAATGACTCACATCAACACCATTATCCCAGAAACCCTAGACATACCCCAATTTGCATACCACCCAAACAGATCCACAGATGATGCAATCTCTATTGCACTCAACACTGCCCTTTCCCACCTGGACAAAAGGAACACTTATGTGAGAGTGCTATTCATTGACAATAGCTAAGCATTCAACACCATTGTACTCTCAAAGCTCATCACTAAGCTAAGCTAACTAAGCTAACTAAGGATCCTGGGACTAAACACCTCCCTCTGCAACTGGATCCTGAAATTCCTGACGGGCCTCCCCAAGGTGGTGAGGGTAGGTAGCAACACATCTGCCACGCTGATCCTCAACACTGGAGCCCCCCAGGGGTGCGTGCTCAGTACCCTCCTGTACTCACCCACGACTGCAAGGCTAGGCACAACTCCATCATTACGTTTGCAGACGACACAACAGTGGTAGGCCTGATCACCGACAACGACGAGACAGCCTATAGGGAGGAGGTCAGAGACCTGGTCGGGTGGTCCCAGAATAACAACCTATCCCTCAACGTAAGCAAGACTAAGGAGATGATTGTGGACTACAGGAAAAGGAGGACCAAGTATCCCCACATTCTCATCGACGGGGCTGTAGTGGAGCAGGTTGAGAGCTTCAAGTTCCTTGGTGTCCACATCACCAACAAGCTAGAATGGTCCAAACACACCAAGACTGTCGTGAAGAGGCACAACATAGCCTATTCCCCCTCAGGAAAAAAATAATATTTGGCATGGGTCCTGAGATCCTCAAAAGGTTCTACAGCTGCAACATCGAGCATCCTTCCTGTTTGTATCACTGCCTGGTATGGCACTTGCTCGGCCTCCGACCGCAGGGCAATACAGAGGGTAGTGCGTACGGCCCAGTACATCACTGGGGCTAAGCTGCCTGCCATCCAGGACCTCTACACCAGGCAGTGTCAGAGGAAGGACCTAAAATAGTCATAGACTATTCTCTCTACTACCGCATGGCAAGCGGTACCGGAGTGCCAAATCTAGGACGAAAAGGCTTCTCAACAGTTTTTACCCCCAGGCCATAAGACTACTGAACAGGTAATCAAATGGCTACCCAGACTATCTGCATTGTGTGCCCCCCCATCCCTCTTTTACGCTGCTGCAACTCTCTGATTATCATATATGCACAGCCATATGTACATACTACCTCAATTGGCCCGACCAACCAGTGCTCCTGCACATTGGCTAACCGGGCTATCTGCATTGTGTCCCGCCACCCACCACCCGCCAACCCCTCTTTACGCTACTGCTACTCTCTGTTCATCATGTATGCATAGTCACTTTAACCATATCTACATGTACATACTACCTCAATCAGCCTTGACTAACCGGTGTCTGTATGTAGCTTCGCTACTTTTATAGCCTCTCTACTGTCTTTCACTGTCTTTTTACAGTTGTTTTTATTTCTTTACTTACCTATTGTTCTCCTAACACCTTTTTTGCACTATTGATAAGAGCCTGAAAGTGAGCATTTCACTGTAAGTCTACCTACATCTGTTGTATTTGGCGCATGTGACAAATAAACTTTGATTTGATTTGACACACAGTCACACAGGCCCCCGTACAAACACACTACACAAAGTATTCTCCTACACAAAGAGACCCACACAAACTCACAACACTCATGTACTCTATGCTCATACATCCACAGAAACATGCAAAGAAAGAGCTGCAATCACCATCACACTTTTTTGTTATATCACACCCCAGGAGCCTTCAGACAAACATGGGTTTATTCTGGTCACGTCAGGGGAATGAGTGCAGCACTTTACTCCCTGTGACAAGGGGTGGGAGCGTGTGAAGTTATCGCTCAGATTAGCCTGCAATTTTCCTTTTTCTGGGCGCGCATTGAAATTTAGCCACTGAGTCTCATTACTCTGGCTATTACTGACAGCGCAGCAACCAGCCTGAAGAAAATGATGTCCCCACTCTTCTTCTGCAGTCTCATCGTCACCACACAAATTCAGAATAACCTTTTTTTCTTCCTAGCTCCCCTGGGATGTCACTGATCACCATAATAATGATGGAAGCCCCCAGCAACAAACCAGAGAAACGGACAAATCAATCCAGTAGTGACAATACGGTGACAGAACTGCGAAGCAGACCCCGAAGCAGAAGCACAGCTGCTGCAACAACGTGCAGTTTCCTAGGACGTCAACAGATGCGTGGGCTTCACTGCAGCAACAACGCAGTATCCTAGGACTTCAACAGCCGTGTGGGCTTCACTGCAGCAACAACGCAGTATCCTAGGACTTCAACAGCCGCGTGGGCTTCACTGCAGCAACAACGCGCAGTATCCTAGGACTTCAACAGCCGCGTGGGCTTCACTGCAGCAGTGTTGGCACTATGAGATGAGGCCACTGACATTGATACCACTATGGCACTTATTGGTACAGTGATAGACGGACAGTGCCGCAGCACTTAACCACTGAGACACGGTTGCCATTGTAGCACTTGGGTAGAGAGACACTGATTAGACATGAGCAACAAGTCACTGAAATACTGCCACTGCAACCATAGCGCAAGGGTCCTGACAAAACGGATACAGTTGGAACCGGTGCAGTTCTAGACCTGAGTTCCAGCGACACTCGCACTGCTGCTGCTAGTTCCGAGTCCTAACTTGTAATCTATCAAATGAAAATTCTAATCAAATGAATTGTTCAAAGACACGTGGTTAGCAGATGTCATTGCGGATGTAGCGAAATGCTTGTGCTTCTCGCTCTGACAGTGCAGTGACACAACATATACCCAAAATACACGTACATCTAAGTAAGGAATGGATTCTGATGTGCGCAACTTTCTGAGCTAGGGAACTGTCCCAATTGACAAGGAGAAAGTCATGTAACCAGGTGGTGTTGTTGGTGCTGTATACCGGCAAAGATGCTCACCGGATGCAGACTTTCTGTTTCTAATCCCTTTAATGCCGGCAGTGTGTCAGAGTGGACGCCGGACTGGCGAGGACTAGGGTTGACCCGAGCGTTCTGACCTCAGAAAGGCAGTCAAACACCAAAGCTAACTGGCTAAAATTGGCTAGCTTGCTAGCTACTTCCAGACACAAATGAGAGCACACCTCACTCTGACCATTTCACCTGCGCTAGCAGAGCTGTTTCGAGTGCTTTCATGTTATCTAGAGCGTTATAGTGACTGTAACTGTGCTTTTGCCAACAATTTAATACGTACTTTTGCCGATGTTTACTAACACCTGTCATATTCAACGGGTGTTGCGTGTTGAACGAGAGCGCTCTGAAAAGCGGAGTAGATAGCCAGAGTGAATTTACAAACGAAAAGCTTGTTTAAATTTGACAAACCGGTGGTGGAACAGCTTGGAGGCCTACAGTATAGAGACATAAGACATGTGTTGCCCTTGAAGATAGTTAACCTCTAGGTGAGTTCCGCATCCACATCCTCTGAGAGCTTCCTGTTAAGATGAGCCGCTCCTCTACCCTCAACGAGGCTCAGATGCTCCAAGTTGTTTCGGGAATTGGAGATGTGTGTTACTGTATGTGATTTGTAAGTCGCTCTGGATAAGAGCGTCTGGTAAATGTAATTAAAATGGGCCATTTTGTTTTTGCAGATCCCAAACCTTAGTTAGAACATGTTTGTCCCTCCTTTGACGCTCTAGACCAGGGATGGGCAACTTTGATGGGGGTGGGGGTCACTCTTCATGATGGGCCGCGGTGGCACGCGGGTCTGCGTACCCACATCCATACCCACACATGCAGTCAGAGCCAATCCTAGCCTTTCCGGGGGCCCTAAGCAGAATGTTTTTTGATGAGTTTTTTGGGGGGGGAAATTCATCTGCAGGACTACAAAAGGGCCCGTTAGCCACCCCTGCTCTAGTATGCACGTTAGGCATGTTAACCAAGGAGGATGACACTGTTATTGCATTAGGTCATAAGTCATTTGACATAAATGTCCATACAGAAGTGCAACATTGTATTTGCATTGGAAATGTGTTCCACTGTATCGCTTACTGCATACATTGTCTCAATGCAAATGTTTGGATACAGATTCGGGGATTGAGGGTCAAATTACATTCGAAACAAGCTTCTGTTCCATTCTAGACTTCACGTGTAAAGATAAACATCACAAAATGTATTGAATTACTCTCTATACAGTATATTTTGTTGTTATTGAGAGCTATTATAGCAGGATAAGCCTGCTGTTTATGTACAATGGTCCAGCCTACTGTTTAACCTGTAATCTCTTTTCCAAGTGTTTTTTCTTGTTTTGTAAATAAATAAAGTTTCCTCTTGAAGTTAGTAAGATTTGTCCTGTTGTTCTCGTTGCTCACTTCTGCACAGCCTCTTATATTGGCTTGTCATGCCAAACTCGGAGGTCAGCAAAGCACCCGAGTCAGCTCAACCTGAGTGAAGGAATGGTCCAAAATGGCCTTGTCAAATGGATTAAAATTCTCTGTCACACGGCAGAACAAACACTGCTGACCTTTTGAACTGTGGCAAGGTTAGTAGTAGTACCATTTTTCTTGTCACAAAATGCATCTTTGCCCATTTAATTTCACATGCATAGATAACTAACTATCGGGAAATGAAGTATGTTGTGCTATTCGGACACTAAAATGGGTAGCTCATCTATAGGCCATTAAGTAATCATATACATCTCAAAATACTATCAAAATGCAAACAATTCTACAAACAGGCCATTTCCATTTCAGGAACTATGTAATTACATGTCTGTATACAAGGAGGAGTGTAACGTTTGGCTTTGGTGCGAGTCAGATGCATTTTAGGGGTGTTGACGGCCATGTTAATTAAGCCCCAACTGGCGGTTGGTGCGGCCAAGCAAGGAAAAACCCTGTTGTGATCCCACACGCCTCAGCACGTGGCAAGATCACAGGGCGTCACTGCAAGCCGCCATGCAAAATGTGTCACCCCACTGTCTGCAGTGCCAGCCTTATGTGGGGGGTAGTGATAGTGCCAGTTTGTTTTCAGTTCGTGGCACTTTTCTTTTCTTGACAGACACACAGCTTGTCATATCTGAATGGTCTTGGGGTGGATTCAGTGCTGAACAAATTCAGTCACCATGGAATTTGTAAGGCTTTGGTGGCCTGGGCTAGCAGGAGGAGCTTTGCCAGCTGAACCGGTGTGCGTCTTGTTGTGCAGTGCCTGTCAATGTAGCAAACTGGGATAGGGAGGACCTCACAAATCTCTCCGTTCCATTTCAGTCCGTATTGTACTTTACCAAAAAATGTAAAATACCGTCCGAGGATGCAAAACATTAAGAACACTGATATTGAGTTGCAGGTGTTTCTAATGTTTTGTACAGTCAGTGTATGTGTTTCTATCCAAATAGAAATCATTTCCCATTAGACTGGATTACAGAGGTAAAAAGCACAGAGACACAAAACTTTTATTCTTGGGATAGGTTTTCAGTTTTCCAGCATTATCGTGCATAGAACCCTTGTGGATTTCTCAGGCAAAGGATCTCAAGAACTTGCATATTACATGTCTGTTTTACTTACCTTGGGCTGTTTTAGGCTTACTTTTTGAACTGTGTTAGATTCATAGACAGGCAACCTAATGAGAAACACTTCAAAAGATGAGTTACTGTAGGTGACAGTATTCGTGTAATATTATTTGGACACCATTGGAATTCACGCGTGTCGTTGTTTTTTGCGAGAGACTGCAGAGTCCTTCCATATTCGGACGACAATTTAAGAAACGACTGATCCCAAGGCATATTATAAGTTCTGTAGAACTTTCCTCTAGTGCGCCCTCTGTATGTATTCACCTCATCCTGGATAACTCTATACGTTGTCCTGGATAAGTATACGTTGCTTCCCTGCTCTTCAGGGAGGTGAAGAACACTCTAAGTGAGCCCGACAATGCAATGACACTTAAAGGTCCTTCATTGTGAGGGAACAGTCCGTGAAACAATGCTGCACACCTACCACTTCTAATGACAGGGTAATGAGCCCACGGGCCATGAGACACTCGTGTAATTACATAATGCAGGAGAATTGAGGAGAGGAGTAACCTGATGTTTAACCCATACCTTTCCTGTGGGGTAAGAGTATCCGACAGTTTAGTCAGGACCGAAAGCACCCCTTATGCACAATGAATGTCTTAAAGGCATTCCACCTCAGAATCAGAAGATTCAATCAAGACAGTGGAATGGATATCAAGTTCGGGTGTCAGGTTCTAAGTTAGTTTGTGATTTCCTATAATGGGTTTGGGTTTTAAAGTTACATTTCAAGTTCAACCTTTTATAAGCACACTATGTGGGACAGGACCATGTCTATGTCCTGACCTAATTTGAACGCTAATGCTAACAATTAAAACCATACATTTCAGAGTTTAGTGGTGAATATTGTTGTAGATGTGCAGAGAATTTAAGTTGTAAGGTCTAGAATGGTGGTGTCACGTCCGTTGAATGGAGGAGACCGAGGCGCAGGGTGATGTGAATACATTCTTCTTTTAATGAAACGAAGAACACTTAAACAAACTTTACAAAACAACAAAACGAACGAGAAGCTATATATAAACACGTGCAGACACAGGCAACTAACCATAGACATACAAAACCCCTAGACAGGGACAAAAACACATACATCACCCATGTCACACCCTAACCAAAATAATAAAGAAAACAAACAATACTAAGGTCAGGGCGTGACAGGTGGCAGTGTTATCTAAGCATGAAAGTGAGGCCATGTGACAGACACATTGTTTGCGGTAGCTCTTTGATTGACAAGTCCAAATCCCCCTCCCACCCCCTACTTCCCATATCACCACAACCTACCTTCTGTTCTACCAATCCAGTGGTTCCCATGGAAACCGCACCCAAAATAGGACCTAGTGGTAACAGTCTCCCACTTGCAACTTCTGCTTTTTATCAGAAAGGCATAGGGACTGGGGAAGGGAGAAAAGAACAGACCATGACCAAAAAATAGGACTAGAGTAAAATCCATGGGAGAACTGTTAGCATACCTGTTAACATATTTACAGTGCATTACGAAAGTATTCAGACCCCTTGACTTTTTCCACATTTTGTTACCTTACAGCCTTTTTCTAAAATAGATTCAATTGTTTTCTTCACTCCTCAATTTACACACAATACCCCAATACCATCCCCAAAGCAAAAACATGTTTCTCCAAATTTTTGCAAATTTATACAAAAACAATTAACTGAAATTACACATTTACATACGTATTCAGACCCTTTACTCAGTGCTTTGCTGACTCACCTTTGGCAGTGATTACAGCCTCAAGTCTTCTTGAGTATGATGCTACAAGCTTGACACACCCGTATTTGGGGTGTTTCTGCCTTTCTTTTCTGCAGATCTTCTCAAGTGCTGTCAGGTTGGAAGGGGATCGTCGCTGCACAGCTATTTTCAGGTCTCTCCAGAGATGTTCGATCGGGTTCAAGTCCAGGCTCTGGCTGGGCCACTCAAGGACATTCATGGACTTTTCCGAAGCCTTAGCTCTGTGCTTAGGATCGTTGTCTTGTTGGAAGGTGAACCTTCACCCTAGACTGAGGTCTGAGCGATCTGGAGCAGGTTTATATCAAGGATCTCTATTTACTTTTCTCCGTTCATCTTTCCCTTGATCCTAACTGGTCTCCCTGTCCCTGCCTCTGAAAAACATCCCCACAGCATGATGCTGCTACCACCATGCTTCACCGTAGGGATGGTGCCAGGTTTTCTCCAGACGCTTGGTATTCAGGTATTCAGTTTCTCATGGTCTGAGAGCCTTCAGGTGCATTTTGGCAAACTCCAAGCGGGCTGTCATGTATCTTTTACTGAGGAGTGGCTCCTATCTGGCCGCTTTACCATAAAGGCCTGATTGGTGCAGTGCTGCAGAGATGGTTGTCCTCCTGGAAGGTTCTCACATCTCCACAGAGGAACTCTGGAGCTCTGTCAGAGTGACCATCGGGTTCTCGGTCACCTCCCTGACCAAGGCCCTTCTCCCCCGATTGCTCAGTTTGGCTGGGTGATAAGCTCTAAGAAGAGTCTTGGTGGTTCCAAACTTCTTCCATTTAAGAATGATGGAGGCCTCTGTGTTCTTGGGGACGTTAAATGCTGCAGAAATGTTTTGGTACCCTTCCCCAGATCTGTAACCTCAACACATTCCTGTCTCGGAGCTCTATAGATAATTCCTTCAACTTCATGACTAGATTTTTGCTCTGACATGCACTGTCAACTGTGGGATCTTATATAGACAGGTATACGCCTTTCCAAATCATGTCTAATCAATTGAATTTACCACAGTTTTCACACAAATCAATTTGTAGAAACATCTCAATGATGATCAATGGAAACAGGAAGCACCTGAGCAAATTTTGAGTCTCAAAAAGTCTGTTCGATCGGGTTTTTGCTTTGTCATCATGGGGTATTGTGTGTAGATTGATGAGAAAGAAATACAATTGAATTAATTTTAGAATAAGGCTGTAACGTAACAAAATGGCGAAAAAGTCAAAGGGTCTGAATACTTTCCGAAGGCACGGTACATAAACTGGTCTTATCCATTTCACATATATTGAGATTTATTTGCTCTGAATCATTTTCCATATGCAAGTAGGGTAACATGGGGTAACTAGAAAAATGTCCAATTGCTTACACACAAAAAAAGCTATGTTAGGTACAAAATGTGGTATGTGGATGGTGGTCATGCTTAGGCTAACCAAATATGAAGGAAATGCAGATGCCATTTGAAGGATAGGGGGACAGTTGCCCCCAACACACTCACCTTATTAGTGACTATATGTTTGTTTTACTCCATGTGTAACTCTGTGTCGTTGTATGTGTCGAACAGCTTTGCTTTATCTTGGCCAGGTCGCAATTGTAAATGAGGATTAAATTAAAATAAAATAAAAATTACTCTAAACAA
This sequence comes from Oncorhynchus gorbuscha, assembly GCF_021184085.1. NCBI lineage: Eukaryota > Metazoa > Chordata > Actinopteri > Salmoniformes > Salmonidae > Oncorhynchus > Oncorhynchus gorbuscha. Next base: position 31,540,578 of record NC_060196.1, on the reverse strand, counting down.
GTGGATTATTTATCTTTAAGCTCCCTAATGGTATACACTACCGGTCCAAAGTTTTAGAACACCTATTCATTCATGTGTTTTTCTTAATTTTTTACTATGTTCTACATTGTAAAATAATAGTGAAGACATCAAAACTAAGAAATAACACATAACTGTTAAACAAATCAAAATATATTTAATTTTTGAGATTCTTTAAATAGCCACCCTTTGCCTTGACGACAGCTTTGCACACTATTGGCATTCTCTCAACCAGCTTCACCTGCAGTGCTTTTCCAACAGTCTTGAAGGAGTTCCCACATATGCTGAGCACTTGTAGGCTGCTTTTCCTTCCCTTCGCGGTCGGACTCTTCCCAAACCATCTCAATCGGGTTGAAGTCGGGGGATTGTGGAGACCAGGTCATCTGATGCAGCACTCCATCACTCTCCTTCTTGGTAAAGTAGCCCTTACACAGCCTGGAGGTTTGGTGGGTCATTGTCCTGTTGAAAAAACAAATGATAGTCCCACTAAGCCCAAACCGAATGGAATGGCGTATCGCTGCAGAATGCTGTGGTAGCCAAGCTGGTTAAGTGTGCCTTTAATTCTAAATAAATCACAGACAGTGTCACCAGCATAGCACCCCCACACCATAACACCTCCTCCTACATGCTTCACGATGAGAAATACACATGCTGAGATCTTCTGTACTCCCACACCGTGTCTCACCATGTCTCACAAAGACATTCATGTCTTAAAGAAATGATGGACTGTTGTTTATCTTTGCTTATTTGAGCTGATCTTGCCATAATATGAACTCGGTCTTTTACCAAATAGGGCTATCTTCTGTACATCTCCCCTATCTTATCACAACACAACTGATTGGCTCAAACACATTAAGAAGGAAAGCAATTCCACAAATTAACTTTTAAGAAGGCACACCTGTTAATTAAAATGTATTCCATGTGACTACCTCATGAAGCTGGTTGAGAGAATGCCAAGAGTGTGCAAAGCTGTCAACAAGGCAAAGGGTGGCTGCTTTGAAGAATATATTTTAATATATATTTTGATTGTTTAACACTTTTTGGCTTACTACATGATTCCATATGTGTTATTTTATAGTGTTGATGTCTTCACTATTATTCTACAATGTAGAAAATAGTAAAAAATAAAGAAAAACTTTTTGTATATATACAACGTTTATAGATCTAACTTAATTAGATCATGTATATATACATTTTCTAAATCATGAAATATTAGATCAATTTACCTCAGAATTGTTCTGTTAGAGTGACTTAAAATGTTTACATGAGGGGGGGGGGTTCAGTAACCCCCAGGGGATAGGTACCCCACGTTACCCTCATGCCACAAGACTCATAGTAGAACCAGTTTAGCTCACTTGAAAACAATGAGTGGCCATCCTCCATTTCTGAACATTTAACATTACTCCAACCACTTCCTTAAGTTTCTCAACTTGTTTAACTGTATTTACTTGAGGGTGGCTATCACAGAGTTGGAGATCAATGTCATTTACGTGGGATTATAAACTGGCTGGTTCGAGCCATGAATGCTGATTGGCTGACAGCCGTGGTATGTCAGACCATATACCATGGGTATGACAAAACATTTATTTTTACTGCTCTAATTACATTGGTAAACAGTTTATAATAGCAATAAGGCACCTCTGGGGTTTGTGATATATGGCCAACATACCACTGCTAAGGTCTGTATCCAAGCACTCCGCATTGCGTCGTGCGTAAGAACAGCCCTTAGCCGTCGTATATTGGCCATATACAGTACCACACCTCCTCGGGCCTTATTGTTTCATTCTAACATTATTTCAGTGTCTTACTTTCAACACCCTGATTGGTTGAAACACAGACCTGGTTGCACTAGACATGAGGGATATGAAAGCATCTAATTGACAGACAACGCATGGAGCTCTGTCAATAATATTTTTCATTTGTGTAATACAACCTTTTGCTGAAAAACAAGTCCATAATTGCAATATCTTTGCTTCATTAAAGCCAGCTCATTCCAAATTCTACTCTGTCCAATAGCTTAGGGAGTCTTAAAACATTCCAATTTCCAAATCACTAATAATTGATATAATGACACCCCGGATAATACATACAAACCCTCCCTGGACATTTCAAAAGGAAAAGCCTGCCCCCAAGTGACCTCTCCTCTAGCCAAACTGGCCTGAACGCAGATGCTGACAGCAATCACTTTAGCACAACATACAACACTATGAGCTCTGGAATTTATTCTGCCATTTCTCTGTCCCGTCATTTTGTCTTTATTCTGCATGTGTTTGAATCCCAGCTTGATAGCTTTGCTTTGTTTAAAAGCTGATCAGCAGACCCGTGGTTTCTGCGATCTTGCGCGTACGTAGCTTCCTCTGAGAATGTTCATATGGCTGGGAAAGGTACCAAAGGGAAGGTCATTTGGTTGGTGATCCCACACAGACTTGAGTCAACCTTTCCAATCTCAGACAAGTCTGTTTTGCCTGTTTGTGGAGAAGTGAATCTGTCGTAACCTCAGCCCTCGTTTCTGAGTCAGTGAGATTATCTGTCTGTTTTTAGGCCTTTGACACCACAAGAAGATTTGGGGGTGAAATATAATGCATTTAATAAATGCCCCAAAGAAGGCTGTACTGTAGGCCTACTTGAGTACACTAGTGAACCTGCAACTAAAAAGTGCATAAATATCACTTGAAAATGGAAGGTATGGTTTTACATGCATTTTAAAAACAGAGCAACTCATATACAGTAGTGCTCCTTCCTATAATTGGACCAGTGTCGATGAAATGTTTACTTCCACTAAGCAATCTGATCTCTAGCTGTGACCTGATCCACACAATCATACATCCATCAACATCACAGAAGTGACGGGGACTCAGGTGTCCAGCCTTCATCATTTTCCTCCTCAACCCATCCCATTTCGTTTGATAATCCATCTCTGGAAAAAAACTAATTACTCTGTTCCACACCCACTCCTGGTAAAGAAAAAGGCTCATTCTATTTTTCAATAGCAAAAATGTATCAACTTGCCCTAAGTGAACACCTACTTTGTATTCTCATTTTCTTCTACTTAAGAAACTCAATATTTCCCTTGGTGATATTTGCTCTTGACTGGACCTTCTTGGAGTTTGGATTCCTATGAGAATTAGTCCTTATCGGACCCCTGTTCCCGCCTCGATGGTCCTGGCAGTCCAGGTCTCCAGGGGCACAGCCAGGGATAATTACTTTGTTCCCATCTCCAAAAACCACTATCCTCACGGTTCAATCAACTGCTCAAAGTATTGCAAAACATTGCCTGCATGCATTAAGAATTCTTTAAGGGAGATTAGTACAAAAAAAATCGATATATTGTGTGCCCCCAAAGTCACTTCACTCTCAAATTGGGATTGCATAAGTAGCCTACCTTCCGGTGTTTCATTGGTGTTTCATTTGTGTTTTCCAAATATCTCCCAAATACACACACAATTATTTTGGGGGACTAAGACTTACTTTGAACTCCTTCGAGAAGTAATTTCTGTTCCTATTTCTGTTGTTTCTTTTCATATTGTCTTCTGCTGCTGATTCCATTCTATAATAATCATTGCCAACAGATGGAAAGGGTGAAAGAAGTCATTTAGGGCTTGGGCAATACCAGTATCACTTTAGTCCTTAGTATCATGGCAAAGAAACAAAACACGGAGTGGATTTCACTTCTTTCGGAAACCAGCCCTAATGTTGGAGACAAATATTATATTGTCATCCAGAGTCACATTTATTTATTTCCCAAGTTACAGCACACACTATTTTACATACAGGTGATTTTTTAAAGGACCACAGTGTTTGGGCTGCTTTGTGTTTTCATTTTTGCCATGGGAAAAATATTGCGGTACTTGTATCGTCCAGGTCCTACCAGTTATCGGAACTAGAAGCACAAGCATTTCGCTACACTCGCACTAACATCTGCTAATCATGTGTATGTGACAAATACAATTTCATTTGATTTGATTTGAGTTATACAGAAATGCCAACTATGTCATACTTAGTCACAGAGAAAATAACTTTGTAAGTTCTGGTAGCCAAGATATCGGAGGGAGAAGCCAGAGAGGAGTTCATACGATGGGTTGAGGGGAGGGAGGTGGTGTGGATGAAATCTAAGAATGCTGCTCATCCGTCTTCATCATCTGCTATCACCAAGGGGCAGAGAGATGCTCTCTCACTCCTTACAGGCTGGCTGACAGTTTGATTTGGTCCCTCTCTCTCCCAAAGCCACAAACCATTGGGGAGCTCGTCTCAAGGTACGCTCGGCACCAGAGGCCCCCAGACTGAATCAATAACCATCATCACTTAACTGAGGCAGGGGACTGAAAAGAGGAACCAAGTGGGAGATCACTCCTGATCACATTTATTTTCTACCCCCCCCCCCCCCCCCCACACACACACACACACACACATACACACCTGAGAGGATAAGGTATTACTATTGCGGTGTCAGCAGAAATACTGACTTCGCCTCTGACTCTACTATCCAACTACTCAGGAGAATAAATGGTGTGAAAGCATTCAGGACAGTTTAACAAAAGGGCCGCATTTATCCTGTAATAGCTGGGATTAGTTGGAGGAAATCAAATCTACTTCCAGTATCTTGGGATATATTGTTGGAATAGAGCATTTTACAGAGGTGCTCACATGTCACATGCTGATAGTCCATCGGATGCTAAGCACCACTTACTTTCTTGGTCTTAGCCTCGTAGCCAAACAAACTGAATAAATTATATACTGTGTATGTATAAGGGTTGGGGTCAGTTGCATTTCAATTCAGTCATAGAGCTCTATTTTCGACTGGTACTTGTCAAACTCATGTTAGTTGGCAATTTTGGCATGTAAACACTGGTGCTCTGGCATCTTTCACCCCTTGCGCCAGGTCTGATGTCTAACGTCAGCTGTCTTGCGCTGAGGCAGGAGAGGTGGCAATATTTGAGGTGTGTCCTTAAAAACAAGAGCAAATTTGAAAAGGTCATTCAGCACAATTGGGTGGATTTAAGACCTACCAAAAGCCGTTCTTAGCGGTGACACGGTTACTAATGGCATGGATTTTGAGAGAGGAAATGCAGCCTATCCAGCAGTGACGCACAACACTGTGCATGGAGAGGGTTTTACCAAACAGTGCCAATTGGTGCCGATGAACCTCGCGTTAAGAAACACATTTTTTAATGTTTTATTCCATTCAATTTGTAAGTCGCTCTGGATAAGAGCGTCTGCTAAATGACTTAAATGTAAATGTAAATGTAGTTTAATTTGATTAAAAACCAAGCCTCATCTCCCCTTACTGAAGGCTCCTATTTTAACCTGCCCAATGTATTCGCCAAATAGCCAAGCCGATCAATACAGGTGCTTTGAGAGACAGCCTCGAAATAGGCCTAAATATTAATCACCAAAGCTTTGTTAACAGTGCACGTTTGGGAGCAGCAAAACAGTGAGCAGACATTCCCGTTCAGCTCCTGCTATTGTTTTTGAATTGTGTTAAAAGGCTGCCTTTCCTTCCAGTTCTCTGCTGCCAATGAATGGAACGAATTGCAAAAATCACAGAGGTTGGAGACTTATGTCTCCCTCACTAACTTCAAGCATCAGCTGTCAGAGCAGCTTACCGATTGCTGCCGCTGTACACAGCCCATCTGCAAATAGACCATCCAACCAACTACCTACCTCATCCCATATTTGCTCTTTTTTTGCCATTTTGCACACAAGTATTTCTAATTGCACATCCTCATCTGCACATCTATCACTCCAGTGTTAATCGCTCAATTGTAATTAATATGGCCTATTTATTGCCTTACCTCCTTTCTTCATTTGCACACACTGTATACAGATTTTCTGTGGTGTTATTGACTGTACGTTTGTTTATCCCATGTGTATCTCTGTGTTGTCGCTTTTGTCAGGTCTCAGTTGTAAATGAGAACTTGTTCTCAACTGGCCTACCTGGTTAAGTAAAGGTGAAATGTAAAAATAAAAATAATAAAAACTCCATGCACTAGTGTCCGTTAAGCTCATGGAACTAGTGATACGATGATGTTAGCCATCGATGGGAATAGAGATTTGGACTTGTGGTTTTAGATTATAACGGGGATTCTGATCCAACCATTAATTCATACATTGTGCCCCTGGTCTGAGAGAATGAAAGTTCAGCATGTAGCTAGATGTAGAAGGCTAATGTTAAATAGCTGGCCTAGCGTATCGTTGCCCATGAAAGGAAGTTAGGCTAGCGAGCAAGTATTTTAACAAGGTAGCCTAGTACAACAAACACTAAAAGCTTGTACTGTATGACAGAGTCATTGACTGTTTAGGCAACAGGAAAGAGGATGGCATTGGCGTTTCTCTAGAAGTAGGGTGATTCAACATGTTTTTTTCTATTTGCACACACTCATGAACACACGCACACACACACAGAAATCGGTACCATAGACCACATCATAGACCACATCACTAAATAGTTTTTGGTAACTTTTAGTTGTCACTGTATTAGAATAAGCATAGGTGATTAGATGATGTTGGAATGTTTAGGCTGAAATGGAGCTGGAATAGTGGAGGCAGCTCCTGTTTTCTTTGCGACTTGCGGTAACTCTCCGTGGTCCTAAATCAATAGTTGTTTAGTAGTTCACAGGAGAGATGTTGCTCTCCGGTTTTGTAATGAAACAAATGTGTGGTTGAAATGATTCTTCCACTGTGTCTTATTGTCTCTGCCTATTGTTTTAGGCCTATATATCACGTTCGCAAGGCATATGAACAGAGAAAACAAAGCAATTATCACAAAACACAAGTTGTAATATGGCTTTTTTTTCCTGGATTGGCTTCCATGGTGATTTTACCCAAGAATCGCTACTGATGGTGAATGGCTAAACCCGCTACGCTAAGAAACCGCACACTATAGCAGAGACTTGGATATTAACAAGTGTTGTGCCGAAAATATCCCCCCCTGCTAGAATCCCCCCTTCGTGTGAACGCGCACGCACTCAATTCTTAATTGCTGCGACTTCAACATGAGTGCATATCCATAATCTCAGTAAACTGTTATAACAATAGAAAATGAAACGCAGCCTAACGTGATCAGAAATCTCAACTACCAAGCAAGTCGCAGCAAGAAGACTTGAGTGAGTGCGTGTTCACGCGAAGAGGAGGGGGGCGTTTCTGGCAGTGGTAAGCTTTTCGGCACAACACCGGCTGCAATTGACATGGTGAAAACAATGTGTGAGGAGGCAGAGGCACAGAAATATATTTGACGGATAACACTGTGAAACTAAGAATTCATGCTCTAGCTAGCAATCAAGAGGAAACTGACTGAACGATTCAAAAACTCCCCACCTTATGCTCTCCAAATGGACGTTAGCTGTGAGGGTCCAGATGACCATGCATTGACTTTTGTTCACTACATGTCAGGGGATGCTATTCACGAGGACATGTTCTGTCTCAAGATTCCCGAGTATGAAACAGCACAGGGGATGTTCAGTGTGCTACGAGGGTATATTGAAAAAGAAAACAGATTCAATGGGATCTAGTGGTGGGCTTTTGCACAGGTGGGGCTCCATCTATCGCGGGATGGTGGGCAGGCCTCTGCACTCTAGTTATGAATGTGTCTCCCTCTGCCATAGGGACGCATTGTGTGATACATCCACTGAGCTGTAATGGTTATACCGAGAGCAACTGGCGGCACAGACCTCGGATATACGCAGCAGGTAACTTCAATTGCATGCCTGTTCGCAGAACTATGTGGAAATATGGGATCAGAGCTTAACAACGTTCGATTTCACACTGAGGCTTGGTGGTTATCGAGGGGGAGTGTTGGAAATATTATTTTCGAATTGAGAGAGGAACTGTTGTCATTCGCAATGGATGAAAAAAACGGACATTATTGACTTTCTTTGTAATGAAAATAAAATGTATTCCTGCCTGTATAACAGACATGGGGGTTTGGCAACCCCTGGGTTAAGGTAAGTGTTAAGGTTTGGGATAATGTTAAAACAGACAAATAAGAGCCGGCTCTTGTAGGTGAACGTTGGGAGCCGACTCGCATATCAGAAGAGCCGAATCTATTTATTAAAAAATATTAAAAAATAAAGATATGAATAATCAAAAATATTTAAATTATTATAATGAACTAATTCAAAGAACAAAACATAAATAAAATAATATAGGCCTAAATGCTCGAGCGCACACACATTTGTTCTGAAACATCTGAAGATCCTCTGAGCTGATGGAAGAACAAGGCCTCTGTCTATCCACGGCTTACTAAAGTCATGACAGGGAGACTGCATAGTGGCCACATCCGTTCCCTCTGAGAGGGTCTTCTCAAACACGGGACAAATAATTACTGAGAGAAGAAACCGCAACAGCAACTCGAAAGTGAGGCAGCTTGCATTTCTGAATACAAATCTCTCATAAAAGCTAAATCTGGTCAGCATTGGTGTGTGCAGCTGGTTATTACATGGCAATAAAGAAGAGAGAGAAAATAGGGAAGTTTAATGTTTTAAGTGGGATGCTGCAGTTTTGCACATTGCTATTTATTTTTCTTTGATATGGTGCAATATTCTATTATGCTGTTCAGATTGTATTCGTTTTGAATTGTCAGATTTATATGCACTTTGTTAATATACATTAAAAATTTATACTTTAAATTCAAATGTTTGATAGCATTCTTTTCCATAACAAACCAATGCATTTTTAAATACAATGTGGTTAAGGTAGAGTATGATTTCATTTGATAATTTAATTAGAATTGTTTTAACACCAATCATAGTCAAACTATCGCAAACTGTTTGACTTGAAAGAAATACAAAGTATATATTTTCAAAGAGCTGTTTGGGAAGCCAAAAGAGACAGCTCTTTTTGGAGAGCTGAGCCGAATGAGCCAACTCACTGAAAAGAGACGGAATGCCAATTTCTAGTAGCAAGCCTATTTGGTGGTAACATGCCCTCACGTTGCCAATAATGAACGGTATTGTCATGTTTTGTCATAGATTGTCATGTCTAGTCCCTGTGCTTTCTCTTCTATTCGTTTCCCCCTGCTGGTCTTATTAGGTTTTTTCTCTCTCTCTCTCTCTCTCTCTCTCTCTCTCTCTCTCTCTCTCTCTCTCTCTCTCTCTCTCTCTCTCTCTCTATCGTTCCGTTCCTGCTCCCAGCTGTTCCTCATTCTCCTAACTACCTCGTTTACTCTTTCACACCTGTCCCCTATTTTGCCCTCTGATTAAGTCCCTATTTCTCCCTCTGTTTCCGCTTCTGTCCTTGTCGGATCCTTGTTTGCTGTACTGTGTTCTTGTTCCGTCCTGTCGTGTTTTTGCCTTCTTCAGATGCTGCGTGTGAGCAGGTGTCTCTATCAGCTTCGGCCTGCGCCAACCCGAAGCGACCTGCAGTCTGTGGCCGCTTCTCCTGTTGTTCCCTCTACTGACTAGAGGATTTCAGTTATTCCTGTTTGGACATTACCTGTGAAAGAATTCAGGATTAGTCGTTTTTTTGTTAAGACTGGAATAAACTCTGTTTCTGTTAAGTCGCTTTTGGGTCCTCATTCACCTGCATAACAGGTATTGAAGGCATCCGGTATTGAGGGGGACCTGGTCATACGTCTAATACTGCATTGGGTCTGATGTGAGCTGGCTGGAACAGCATACTGACAAAAGGTGTACCTGTATCGGATGTAACTACTGATTGTTACCCTACTATCCGCCATGAGCTGGATTGCTGGCATGTTTCAAAGGGTACGTTTGTAACTATTCCACCAAGAGTAGATTTGTCATTCACCGTCATATGTTTTAGTTTTTTTTAAGGTACAATTTTGACACTTCCTTGACAAATAATCTTCTGGCACAGTCAACGAAGAAGGTTTAAAAAAAGTGATAAGACGGTGGATGAAAAGCGCTAGCAATCATCTTTGTCCCTCTTGTTGTAGAAGTGGGGGAGGCATACCGGTACATGAAGTTGAACAAAATGGTTGTCAATACAGTTAGTGTCCATTAGAAAGAATACGCCGAACACATAGTCTTCTGATAAGCAGCTTACCTGCAGTGTTGGGGAATCTACTCTGAAAATATAGTTTACCAAGCTACCAATTACTTCACACTGGAGGAAGTTAAGATACACTAAAGCTACCCTTGAGGAAAATACACTTTACTGAACTAAAGTTACTTTGAAAAAGTAGTTCACTATATCTAAACTACCTCGTGACAATTTCTAAATCTGACATGTTATAGACTACAAATTGCAAGAACATACCAGGCGCCCGAAGACGTGGATGTCGATTAAGGAAGCCCCCCCCCTCCCCCCCTCCCCCGCACCGCTCTGATTCAGAGGGGTTGGGTTAAATGCGAAAGACACATTTCAGTTGAAGTCATTCAGTTGTACAACTGACTAGGTATCCCGCTTTCCCTATCCCTATGGAGTCAGATGTTAACAGAATGTGGACATTTAGCCTATTAAACACAATAACTATGTTTCAAGTGATAATTAGGCAGGTTTGATGCTGAAAAAGAAAGGATATTCTGGCCTACTTCATCCATATTTTCTTTGGAAAAAAAGGTAGTGTGTAGGTCCAGTAGTTAGCTACAACGCTACATGGAAGAAAAGTTATTAACTACTGATTTTTAGTTCAACTACCACCAAGCTACTGCAAAAAATATATGTAGTTCACCACTTCCCAACACTGCTTACTTGTGCCTACGCTAAAAATACGCATTGCGATTGCCATTTTGACTGTACCCATAAGTTTACAACACCCTTCTATGATGGAAGTAACTTTACAAGCACTAATTATGGTCAATTTAGCCTGAGAATAGTATCTAGTTATGGTAAGGGGTGAAATAAGTATAGCTAGTTATAATTGTAACAGTTTGGCAGATTATAAAAAAGAAGATCAGTCTTTACATGGCTAAAAGAAAAGGAGTATAACATATACTGTTTACAGGAAACTCACTCTACATCCTTAGATGAAGTTGAGTGGAAAAGGGAGTGAGGTGGTGAAATCATTTTCTGCCATGGACAAAGGAACTCAAAGGGAGTGATGATATTAATTAACCAAAATGTCCATCTGAATGTGCAAATAATCAGGAATGATTCGCAAGGAAGGTGGATCCTTCGGAATATGAATAAGTGGACAAAAAAAGAGATTCGGCTCATTAATCTATTTGGTCCAAATCAAGACGATCCACACTTCTATGAAAACATTTATACCAATTTATTGAACTTACAGGCAACAAATGATCTAATCATTATGGTAGGAGACTATAACACAGTGTTAAGTACCTCAATGGACCGTAAAGGTAATCACTCTACAAACTACCATCACCATGCCCTTAAGGAAATCACAAATATTATGGACACATTTACATTACATTTACATTTAGGTCATTTAGCAGACGCTCTTATCCAGAGCGACTTACAAATTGGTGCATTCACCTTATGACATCCAGTGGGACAGTCACTTAACAATAGTGCATCTAAAACTTAGGGGGGTGGGGTGAGAGGGATTACTTAACCTATCCTAGGTATTCCTTAAAGAGGTGGGGTTTCAGGTGTCTCCGGAAGGTGGTGATTGACTCCGCTGTCCTGGCGTCGTGAGGGAGTTTGTTCCACCATTGGGGGGGCCAGGGCAGCGAACAGTTTTGACTGGGCTGAGCGGGAGCTGTACTTCCTCAGTGGTAGGGAGGCGAGCAGGCCAGAGGTGGATGAACGCAGTGCCCTTGTTTGGGTGTAGGGCCTGATCAGAGCCTGGAGGTACTGAGGTGCCGTTCCCCTCACAGCTCCGTAGGCAAGCACCATGGTCTTGTAGCGGATGCGAGCTTCAACTGGAAGCCAGTGGAGAGAACGGAGGAGCGGGGTGACGTGAGAGAACTTGGGAAGGTTGAACACCAGACGGGCTGCGGCGTTCTGGATGAGTTGAAGGGGTTTAATGGCACAGGCAGGGAGCCCAGCCAACAGCGAGTTGCAGTAATCCACATTAGAAATAGTGGTTATTTGGAGACTAAAAAACCCCGACCTAATGAGATATACATGGAGGAGACTTAATCAAGCTAGTGTTCTTGACTACTTTCTTGTCTCTTACTCTCTTGCATCAAAGGTTTAAAAAGTTTTAATAGGAGACAGAATGCGATCGGATCATCATCTAATTGACATTCACATAACTCTTATAGATTTTCCACATGGACGGGGATATTGGAAATTTAATCAAAGTTTACTGGAGGACAACTTATTTTTAACTAAGACAAAATTATTTATAACTGTTTTTTTCCAGTTTAATATAGGTTCAGCAAATCCCCTTATTGTTTGCGAGAACTTTAAATGTACCTTCAGGGGTCATTCAATTCAATATTCAACAATAATAAAAAAGCAGTTTCTGGCTAAAGAAACAAGTCTAACAAGGGAAATCCATGAACTAACAGTACAGGTAGATAGCAATAAAAACAATACTACAGAGATGCAAAATAAGTTAGAGGAAAAATAAAAAGAACTTGAGGAATTTATTCAAGAACGATCTAATGTAATCTATTACAAAAAAAGCAAACTGGATGGAATATGGAGAAAAATGCACAAAATTCTTTCTGAATCTCCAATACAGGAACGCTAACAAAAATTATTTGCAGAAACTGGTTACTGAAGACGGAGTCATCTATGATTCTCTGAATTATATTTTAAAAGAGGAAGCTAATTATTTTAAGCAGATGTTATTTATTCTGTCACATCCTCTCCCACTGAATGAAGATTACGGTAAGGAATTATTTTCAAATGATATAAAAAATGGAAAATTAACAAATGTACAGAAAGATCAGTGCGAAGGCCAAATTACAGAGGAATAACTTTTTTAAGCTATTAAATCCTTTCAGTCTGGAAAAACGCCAGGGCTTGATGGCATACCGGTAGAAGTACATATCAAGTATTTTTTTATATACTAAAAGCTCCATTGTTAGATTGTTTTGACTACTCCTATAGAAATGGTCATCTGTCGGGTACTCAGCAGGAAGGTCTGATTTCTCTATTATTAAAACAAGACCCAGATGGCAAATATAAAGTCCAGGTCTATCTAAAATCCTTGAGGCCCCTCACACTTCAATGTTGTGATGCAAAAATACTAGCAAAATACATAGCACTCAAAATTAAAAGGGTTTTACCAGGTATTGTTCATCCTGATCAGACAGTTTTTTTTACATGGATGATACATTTGAAATAATATATGACAACTACTAGAAATAATAGAACATAGAACAGAATAATAGAAGCCAGGAATGGTATTTACAGCAGATTTTGAAAAGGCATTTGATAAATTAAGACTGTATTTTATTCATAAATGCCTGGATTTTTTCAATTTTGGTAATTCTCTTATAAAATGGGTAAAAAAAATAATGAATAGCAACCCCAGGTGTAAAATAGTAAATAACGGCTACTTCTCAGAGAGTTTTGAATTGTCAAGAGGAGTTAAACAAGGGTGTCCGCTGTCACCATATCTATTCGTATGGCCATCGAAATGCTAGCCATTAAAATCAGATCCAATAACATTAGAGGATTAGAAATCCAAGGCTTAAAAACAAATGTATCCATGTATGCCGATGACTCACGTTTTATGTGAAGTCCGCAAGCTAGACTTAACAGCCCTGAAATGTTTCATTAAAGATCTAGATAACTTTTCTGTACACTCCGGACTAAAACCTAATTATGATAAGTGTACAATATTACATATTGGATCCTTAAAAATACAACTATTACATTACCTTGCAGCTTACCTATAAAATGGGCTGATGGTGAAGTAGACATACTCTGTATTCATATCACAAAAAACTATAAATAGGCTCTCCACAATGAATTTCAATAGAAAACTTGTAAAAATGAACAAGATCCTGCAACCATGGAGAGGTAAATACCTGTTTATTTATGGAAAAATTGTCCTGATTAACTCCTTAGTCATATTTCAGTTTACTCACTTATGGCGCTGCCTACTCCGGATGATTCGTTTTTCAAATCATATGAACAAAAAATATGTTGCTTTATCTGTACACTAAACCAGACAAAATAAAACAAGCCTATCTATATAATGAATGTGAATTGGGTGGGTTGAGATTATTAAATAAAAAAGCACTAAACCCCTCTCTAAAAGCTCACTCATTCAACAGTTTTATCAAGTAGATTAATAAGAAAAGCTCATCCATTGTTTAAAAATGGCCTTTTTGCCTTTGTGCAGATTGCCATGTCTTATTTTCGATTGAAAATTATACTTTTTTCAAAGTATCTGTCTTTCTCAAACAAGCATTGCAGAGCTGGCTACAATTTCAATTTCAGCCCCGTGAAAAGATAGAACAAATATTACAACCAATATTATGGCTGGACTCAAATGAGTTATGTCCTTCATGGAGTTATCAGAATTGTATGGGAAGGTCTGCTCAATCCAAAAGTAACAACCAATTGATTACAGCATTGCCCCAAAAATGGAGGAGGCGGGTGGCAGCGGGAGGAGGTAGGGAACTGGTCTGTCTGCCCAATATAAAGGATCAAAACTGGCGGAGGAATAAAAATAGCATAAATAGTAAAGTATATCAGTTTCATTTGAGGCTCAGGATGTTGACAACTGTGCCATTCAGATTGCAAAATAGTTGGGAAGAGATTTTTGATGTACCGATTCCATGGTACAGGGTGTATGAGTTGATATATAAAACAACGCAAGATTCAAGACTTCGTGCTTTTCAACTAAAATTATTATATAGAATTCTTGCCACCAAAAATATGTTGAATATTTGGGACATAAAATCATCAAAAAAAAATTATTCCGGGGGTGGGGGAGGGGACTGTGGGAGGGGTCTCGAATGGTTGAGGGACAGCTATTGGGGACCTATGGGGGGATCTTGGAGGGTTTGGGTCTCACAAGATTGTGATCATGTAAAAGGAAACTATGACATATATTTTATATCACTATCATGCACACGCACCCTCACACATAAGGATGGCTCTGTTGCGGAAAGACTGATACATGTGTGATAGTGTCTTGATGTTGTATTGTCCTTCATATACTAATACTTTAATGTCATCCCTTCCTTGTTTTTTTTTGTAATAAATAATAATTAAAAATTCAAATAAAAAAAACACCCTTCTATAAATTATATGGCCGCAATGCAACAAGCTGCCCAAATCGTGGGTTTCCCGACAATGCAAGATAGCAGTGACTATATAATTTTTCCAAATGTATTTGAATTTATACTTCCTATGGTTGTACCTCTGCACAACACCATTCACTGTTTTCACTGCAATAGAAAACAGAGAATAAAACAACAAAAACTACATTATTTCACTGTAGGATGTGATTTCCAATTTGTTAAGGTGGTAAAATTGGGTAGTTTGTGTAAAAAATCTTTATTTCTTCTCTGCCCACCTTCAGGCTCTTCACTTCTTCTTTGGTAGATTTTCCTCCTCAGAGACAGAGGAAGAGAATGAAGACGAGTCCCCTGGTTGATTTCTCCTCGCTGCTGGATTCCGCGCCTGATTCCGTAGCCTACTGCTGGTCAGACCCTACACACAGAGTAACAATAACATTTGAACTATTTAGCCCTAACCCCATCTCAAAACATGCACAATGTCTATGTAAAAAGAGTAACGGAGCTTTTGAAATCATGACACAATCCAGTCCACCTGTTAATCTTAGGACAAACTCATTCTCAACTGTTAAGTTAAGTTAATTCAAAGATGATGCACCTCTTAGGGATGCCAGCTGGCTTTTCAAGGTGGTCATGGTGTCCAGCAGCACTTTGTTTTGGTATTTTTCTGCCTGTAGCTCAGCTCTCAGCTTTTGGACTTCAAGGGCCTTTGGGTCAGCTGTGAAACACATACACATTTGAAGTCCGAACTCCTGCCCATCAGTCTGCTTCCCTACCGCAAATCAAATGGAAGTGAGGCTATTATAGGTTCCATGTGTATTGTATAACGACAACTTGTCAAGTGGGATATTTTAATGACCATCCCCCACTTTAAAAAACTGTTTGAATGAAAACTGCAAAATCCCAGTTATTTTTCATGTTTTGCCTACATTTTAACACACCAGCATCAATATAGACACTGAAATGGGCAATCACAATAGTAAAAAAATCAAGATCCTTTCAAACGATGCTCGTGTTTAAATTGCTCACTGCCGACAGACAACTTGTTCCAGGTTGGATCACAACTTCAAAATAATTTCCCTCCATCATATTTACCATGCTGCGTACTGCAGGAACTATAACGTACCAAATTACCGTAGGCTATTAGGCAACATAATTAATAATATTATTTAGATTCACTGCAGCAAACCAGTGAGACATCATGCTCACAGCTAAATTCTTCAGCCATCATAGTTCCATCTTTAAATCATTAATGAAATGAGTTCCCATCAGAGACATCATGTGGTGATAGAGTTGTGACATTGTGGTTTTTGCATTATGATCCATTTACATGACACCACAAATATATGGCTGATTCTCATTATCTGGCTGAACCCCTTCTATTACTCATTAAACTGAAAATAAAGATATTTGATTTTTAAAATAGAGGCTTCAATTCATTCTACAGCAATTTACCTAAGACTTAACACTAGTGCTAGCAACAGGCTTGTCATCATAATTAAGAGCCTAAATGTAATTAATTATAGTAGCAGTTACTTTCCTTGCTTGTTCGTCAGTTGGTAATGTATCGTTAGTTTGTAAAGTCAAAGATTATCTATATATCTCTCAGGAAATGTCTAATTTGCCTCATTATATCTGGATTCTATAATTTACAGAAGGTTTGTGTTGGGGACAAATGTTTTGACTTTTGACTTTTGTCCGACAATTGGGCTCTTCCTCCCTCTCCCCCTCTCTCTCCCTCCCTCACCGCTGTCTCCCTCTGTCTCGGTCTCTGTACTGTGTGGAACTCCTAGGCTGCTGCTGCTGCTGGGCTGGGAGAAGAGAGAGGTTGTGGACCCGGCTGTATTGGCCCTCTGTAGGCACCCCTAGGTCCCTACTCGGCTCTTCTTAGACGGGGACGTCTTCACTGAAGAGTTTCATGAAAAACTAGTGACTTGATATTAATGTTTAATATTCTCTAAGGACCAGAGCGTATGAGAATGGATAGACTTACAGAGATAGGAACACACAAGGGTTTCAGACCAAGGGATTTAATCCAGAGTGCCGCTGCCCAACCTCCTCATCCACATACTAAGGAACAAGACAGGATCAATTTAAGTCTTTGAATGTCAGATTGTTATTGAACCAGTCCCTGATAATGAAGCAGTATTGTTATAGCCTGGGTGCCAGGCGGTTTCAGCTCTCTGACAACTCCTTATGGGATTGTCATGCCAATATTGCCCGATGGAATTGGCAGGAGCAGAAGCAGACTGGCACCCAGGCATTTGATAAGCTTATTCTTACCTGAATAATGACTGGGTCCTCCTGGTCCAGGGTGGGCTCATGATCTTCATGATCTTATTTTCTATAAATCCAACAGGTTTCAAAGTCACATGTTTGTTTGTTGTTGTTAATAGGGGGATTCCATAGCATGTGGGCTACACTGTAAAATATATAACACCTCCTCTGGGGTTGCTCGGTATCATAATGTGAACTTCCCCTAATGGCACCCTAGCCCCTATGTAGTACACTACTCTTGACCAAATAGAACTACGTTCCCTAATTAGTGCACTGGGCTAAAGTAGTGTAGTAGGAAATATGGTGTCATTTGGGATGAATCCTCATCATAGTATTAATCCGGACTTAATATGTAATATTGCTGTCTGGACATTGTAAACTCCATGTTCTTCCTGGAACCAAAAATGATTCTTCAAAAGGTTCTCGTATGGGGACAGCCAAAGATCTATTTTCTCAGAGTATAGGCTACACACCTCTCATACATTGTTTCAAAATGATTACAATAAAAGAGATTTGAGAACACATCACATTGTGATCCAATATTATTTTGAGACATGTTCATTCACAGAGTCAGACATGTTTCATAGATTGACCTGTGGCTAGAAAAATAGTTTTGTTCATCTAGTGCCCACAAGAAAAAGCAGAACTTCTGGGAACCACCACATAGTACCGCTAAACAGCACAACTGCATTGGTATACTGCGGCATAATATTTATGTAGATTAAGAAGATGACTCGATTGTCACAGAGAAGCAAGAGAAATACAGGGAGCTCCAAAAGTATTGGGACAGTGACAGTTGTTTTGTTGTTTTGGCTCTGTACTCCAGCACTTTGGATTTGAAATGATACAATGACTATGAGGTTAAAGTACAGACTGTCAGCATTGAGAGTATTTTTATCCTTTTATCCATATCGGTTGAACCATTACAAAATTACAGCACTTTTTGTACATAGTCCCCACATTTTAGTGGACCAAAAGTATTTGGACAAATTCACTTACGGTTCCTTCACAAAGTATTCACAGCACTTTATTTTTTCCACATTTTGTTGTGTTGCAGCCTGAATTTGTAATGGTTTAAATTGAGATTGTCAATGCCCGACACAAAATACCCCATAATGTCAAAGTGAAATTATGTTTATAGAAATGTTTATAAATTAATTTTAAAAATGAAAAAGCTAAAATGTCTTGAGTCAATAAGTACTCAACCACTTTCTTAAAGCAAGCCTAACTAAGTTCAGGAGTAAACATTTGATTAAGAAGTGTCGTGGAAATTCAGTACTGAGAGAGATTTGGTAATTTCTTTTAAAAAATCATCTTAATTTAATATTGATTAGTTATTGCAATAATGAGGCTGGTTGAACCCCCACCCTTGAGTGTTGGACCGAGTAACCTAACCTTTACACAAATGCAGAGTACTATATATAGCTGACACTAACAATGCTCAGTCATGATTGGTTCAACCCCCCTCATGCAGACCAAGGACCATCATAAGCCACTCTGGGTTCATCCTGTTGTTATCTGCACGTGGGTTGTTGTCTTAACCCCAACCTGGCTTAGTTTCCCAGATGCAAGGTTGATTTTGAGACAATGAGGGATTTTACCTACTCCTAAGCTATCTCTAGTAAAACACATTCCTGTCTATGTAATGCAGTCTTTAACTCATTTGTCAGCTCAAGCCATCTCCAGTGACCATATGCCCAGATTAACTGCAGGGAACTGGAGACCATAAAAACACAGACACTAACAGGACAGAAATATCCTCCTATTTGTTAAGTATTAATTGCTAACTATTAATATCAAACACATCATGTAAATGTGTAATTTTTCTATCACATAAGTCACATAATAAGTTCCATGTGTGCAATAATGGTGTTTAACATGATTTTTCAATGACTACCTCATCTCTGTACCTGACACATACAATTATCACATGCGCCGAATACAGGTGTAGTAGACCTTATAGTGAAATGCTTACTTAAAAGCTCTTAATGGGTGGCCATTTGATTTGTTCAGTGGTTCAGCAGTCTTATGGTTTGGGGGTAGAAGCTGTTAAGAAGCCTTTTGGTCCTATACTTGGCTCTCCGGCACTACTTGCCATGCGGTACCAGAGAGAACAGTATCTGACACTGCCTAGTTTATAGGTCCTGGATGTCAGGAAGCTTGGCCCCAGTGATTTAATGGGCCATACACACTACCCTCTGTAGCGTCTTACGGTGAGATGCAGAGCAATCGCCATACCAGGCGGTGATGCAACCAGTCAGGATGATCTCGATGACGCAGCTCTAGAACCTCTTGAGGATCTGGGGACCCATGTCAAATATTTCCAGTCTCTTGAGGGGGAAAACATGTTGTCCTGCCCTCTTCACATCTGTCTTGGTGTGTTTGAATCATGATAGTTTGTTGGTGATGTGGACACCAAGGAACTTGAAACTCTCGACCCGCTCCACTTCAGTCCCGTCGATGTTAATAGGGGGCCTGTTCGGACCTCCATTTCCTGTAGTCCACGATCAAAATCAAATCAAATCAAATCAAATTTATTTATATAGCCCTTCGTACATCAGCTGATATCTCAAAGTGCTGTACAGAAACCCAGCCTAAAACCCCAAACAGCAAACAATGCAGGTGTAAAAGCACGGTGGCTAGGAAAAACTCCCTAGAAAGGCCAAAACCTAGGAAGAAACCTAGAGAGGAACCGGGCTATGTGGGGTGGCCAGTCCTCTTCTGGCTGTGCCGGGTAGAGATTATAACAGAACATGACCAAGATGTTCAAATGTTCATAAATGACCAGCATGGTCAAATAATAATAAGGCAGAACAGTTGAAACTGGAGCAGCAGCACAGTCAGATGGACTGGGGACAGCAAGGAGCCATCATTACATTTACATTTACATTTAAGTCATTTATGTCAGGTAGTCCTGGGGCACGGTCCTAGGGCTCAGGTCAGTTGAAACTGGAGCAGGAGCATGGCCAGGTGGACTGGGGACAGCAAGGAGTCCTCATGTCAGGTAGTCCTGGGACATGGTCCTAGGGCCCAGGCCAGTTGAAACTGGAGCAGCAGCATGGCCAGGTGGACTGGGGACAGCAAGGAGTCATCATGTCAGGTAGTCCTGGGGCATGGTTCTAGGGCTCAGGTCCTCCGAGAGAGAGAAAGAAAGAGAGAAGGAGAGAATTAGAGAACGCACACTTAGATTTACACAGGACACCGAATAGGACAGGAGAAGTACTCCAGATAAACAAACTGACCCTAGCCCCCCGACACATAAACTACTGCAGCATAAATACTGGAGGGGGAAGCTCCTTTGTCTAACTCACATTGAGAGAGAGGTTGTTGTCCTGGTACCACACTGCCAGGTCTCTGACCTCTGTCCTCCTCCCTATTATCAGTAAGGTCCCCCAATCGAGCAGTGAACTTCAAACACAGATTAAACCACAAAGACCAGGGAGGTTTTCCAATGCCTCACAAAGAAGGGCACCTATTGGTAGATGGGTAAAAAAAAGCAGACATTAAATATCCCTTTGAGCATTGTGAAGTTATTAGTTACACTTTGGCTGTTGTACCAATTCACCCAGTGACTACTAATTAATAGTCAATAATGATGAGTGAGAAAGTTACAGACACACAAATATCATAAGCGCAAGACATGCTAACCTCCCACCATTACAATAACAGGGGAGGTTAGCATTTCTGGGGTGTATGATATTTATACCTCTGTAACTTTCTCACTCCTCATTATTCACGATTCATTCAGGATTATCCCTAATCATGGTCGCATCCACATTAATGTAGATGTGTTTAGAAACATATTCTATTCTTATCTACAATAAAAGTGACTCCAAAATGACACAATACATTATTCACCATTATTTTCTGTTGGGCACAAAATAATCTGAAACACAACCAAAACAAAGAGCAAATGCATCCAACAACTTTGTAGAGTCACAAGCTTGATGAAGTCATTAATGTGGTGTCAATATGGACCAAGTACCTTTTACTACTTTAATACACATATAAGTGAATTGTCCCAATACTTTTGGTCCCCTAAAATGGGGGACAACATACAAAAAGTGCTGTAATTTCTAAAGGGTTCAACCGATATGGATGGAAATACCCTCAAATTAAAGCTGACAGTCTGCCCTTTAACCCCATAGTCTATGTATCATTTAAATCCAAAGTCCTGGAGTACAGAGCCAAAACAACAACACATTTGTGGCTGTTCCAATACTATTGGAGCTCACTGTATGTGCATGCAATTTATCTTTATGAATACAATACAGTAGTTATCTTCAATGGGTTTGGCCATTGATCTTTTGGCTAAAAGATAAGTCTTCATTATCTCTGAGTGCTCTTTCACGTTGCTGTTACAAATATTTCATATGTCTGAAGTAAAATATGAAGTTATTTTCTTGGAAATATAAAAACAACCACATCAAATTCAAGGTGCTATTAGAAGCAACATTGAGTCACATTAAATCTCTCACGTATTCTCCTTGTGTACGATAAGAACATGTTCAAATCAATTTAAACTTCATATGCAGACAAAAGGGGAATGAGCAATGCACAAGAGGAATACAATTATTTTATCCTCTTCGTTATCAAATGATGCTATTTTCTGTGCTGAAGCCCCTTTGGGAGAACATTTACATGCAGCCTAAGAGCCATGGGGGGAATTAAGCATTTAACTCCTTCACGGGGGATTAGTTTAATTAAGATTTTGAAGTGAGGGTGAAATAGGGAAAACAGTAATGTGGAGTTCTGTAGAGTTATGGAGGAGCTCTGCAAACCAACATTCAATGGAGGTCCTGAAGAAAGCTTCCTTTCTTGCTAATGTGGTCCGTGACATGGTCACATTCACCATCACTTGTTTTGTAACTTACGGCTTCTCTCATATACTGTTGAAGTCGGAAGTTGACATACACCTCAGCCAAATACATTTAAACTCAGTTTTTCCACAATTCCTGACATTTAATCGTAGTAAAATGTCCCTGTGTTTGGTCAGTTAGGATCACCACTTGATTTTAAGAATGTGAAATGGCAGAATAATAGTAGAGAGAATGATTTACTTCAGCTTGTATTTCTTTCATCACATTCCCAGTAGGTCAGAAGTTTACATACACTCAATTAGTATTTGGTAGCATTGACTTTAAATGGTTTAACTTGGGTCAAATGTTTCGGGTAGCCTTCCACAAGCTTCCCACAATAAGTTGGGTCAATGTTGGCCCATTCCTCCTGACAGAGCTGGTAAAACTGAGTCAGGTTGTCACGTTCATTATAATGATTGGACCAAGGCGCAGCGTGCGTAGAGTTCCACATAATTTTAATAAATCGAAACACACCAAACAAAAACAATAAAGCACAAACGAAACGTGAAGACAAGATCCCAAAAATCACAATGTGGAAAATGGCTACCTAAATATGATCCCCAATCAGAGACAACGATAAACAGCTGTCTCTGATTGGGAACCATACCAGGCCAACATAAACCATTAATCACCTAGATGACCCACCCTAGTCACTATCACGCCCCAACCAACATAGAGAATAAACAGCTCTCTATGGTCAAGGCGTGACACAGGTTGTAAGGCCTCCTTGCTCCCACACGCTTTTTCAGTTCTGCCCACAAATATTCTATAGGATTGAGGTCAGTGCTTTGTGATTGCCACTCTAATAGCTTGACTTTGTTGTCCTAATGCCATTTTGCCACAACTTTGGAAGTATGCTTGGGGTCATTGTAACGTCGTTCTTCGTTTGTAGAAAGAGAGTCGGACCGAAATGCAGCGTGGTTGTTACTCATGATCTTTAATGAAGGATCACGATACATGAACATAACTTATACAAATACAAAAACAACAAACGGAACGTGAAACCTAATTACAGCCTATCTGGTGAAACTACACAGAGACAGGAACAATTACCCACGAAATACACAGTGAAACCCAGGCTACCTAAATACGGTTCCCAATCAGAGGCAATGAGAATCACTTGACTCTGATTGAAAACCGCCTCAGGCAGCCAAGCCTATACAACATCCCTACTGAGCCACGATCCCAAATACTACAAACCCCAATACGAAAATACAATAACCCCATGTCACACCCTGGCCTGAACAAGTAATTAAAGAAAACACAAAATACTAAGACCAAGGCGTGACAGTCATAGTCCATTTGGAAAACCCATCTGCTACCAAGCTTTAACTTCCTGACTGATGTCTTGAGATGTTGCTTCAAAATATCCACAAAATTATCCTTCCCCTCATGATGCCATCACCACACTGGTTGGTTCTGACCTTGAATATGTGGACACCTATAAGTACCTAGGTGTCTTGCTAGACTGCAAACTCTCCTTCCAGACCCATATCAAACGTCTCCAATCGAAAATCAAATCAAGAGTCGGCTTTCTATTCCGCAACAAAGCCTCCTTCACTCACGCTGCCAAGCTTACCCTAGTTAAACTGACTATCCTACCGATCCTCGACTTCGGCGATGTCATCTACAAAATTGCTTCCAACACTCTACTCAGCAAATTGGATGCAGTTTATCACAGTGCCATCCGTTTTGTCACTAAAGCACCTTATACCACCCACCACTGCGACTTGTATGCTCTAGTCGGCTGGCCCTCGCTACATATTCGTCGCCAGACCCACTGGCTCCAGGTCATCTACAAGGCCATGCTAGGTAAAGCTCCGCCTTATCTCAGTTCATTGGTCACGATGGCAACACCCATCCGTAGCACGCGCTCCAGCAGGTGTATCTCACTGATCATCCCTAAAGCCAACACCTCATTCGGCCGCCTTTTGTTCCAGTACTCTGCTGCCTGTGACTGGAACGAATTGCAAAAATCGCTAAAGTTGGATACTTTTATCTCCCTCACCAACTTCAAACATCAGCTATCTGAGCAGCTAATCGATCGCTGCAGCTGTACATAATCTATTGGTAAATAGCCCACCCATTTTCACCTACCTCATCCCCACAGTTTTTATTTACTTTTCTGCTCTTTTGCACACCAATATCTCTACCTGTACATGATCATCTGATCATTCATCACTCCAGTGTTAATCTGCAATATTGTAATTATTTGCCTACCTCCTCATACCTTTTGCACACATTGTATATAGACTCCCCTTTTTTTTACTCCATGTGTAACTCTGTGTTGTCTCTTCACACTGCTATGCTTTATCTTGGCCAGGTCGCAGTTGCAAATGAGAACTTGTTCTCAACTAGCCTACCTGGTTAAATAAAGGTGAAATAAAATAAAATAACATTTTGTGAAGTGCACCAGTCCCTCTGCAGCAAAGCAACCCCACAACATGATGCTTCCACCCCCGTGCTTCACGGTTGGGATGGTATTCTTCAGCTTCCAAACATAACGATGGTCATTATAGCCAAACAGTTCTATTTTTGCATCATCAGACCATAGGTCAGTTCTCCAAAAAGTATTTTCTGTGTCCCCACGTGCAGTTGCAAACCGTAGTCTGGATTCTATGGCGGTTTTGGAGCAGTGGCAAATTCCTTGCTGAGCGGCCTTTCAGGTTATTGTCGATATAGGACTCGTTTTAACTGTGGATATAGATACTTTTGCACCTGTTTCCTCCAGAATCTTCCCACGGTTGTTTGCTGTTGTTCTGGGATTGATTTGCACTTTTCACACCAAAGTACATTCATCTCTAGGAGACAGAATGCGTCTCCTTCCTGAGTGGTATGACGGCTGCGTGGTCCCATGGTGTTTATACTTGTACTATTGTTTGTACAGATGTAAACTATTGTTGGAAAAATGACTTGTGTCATGCACAAAGTAGATGTCCAAACCGACTTGCCAAAACTATAGTTTGTTAACAAGAATTTTGTGGAGTGGAGTTTTAATGACTCCAACCTAAGTGTATGTAAACTTCCGACTTCAACTACATACGTATACATACACACAAACTCATATATATATTTTTTTGTTGTATTTTTTTTCCTTTATTACATTCCAACCCTACCACCCCTCCCTAATTGGAGTAAACTAGCGAACAATAACGCTTAGGCCTCTACTTCCAGGTTATACATACTATATACTACTTTACAATAGTTATATTTTGTTTGATTTTATTCCTGTCCTTCCTCCACCTCTCTCATCTATTTCTGATGTCCATCCAGTTTGATTTCTATTTGCCATATATTTTAACTGTGCTGTTTCACAGATGACCAATTTAGGAGATAAGTTCAGAACCAGAAAAAGCTTTGCTATTGACTACAAAGATTCTATTTGCTATTTTATGAGTGTGTTAAGATCGCATGATCGGGTTGTGGGGATATCAGTGCAAGAGTATGTGTACACAACATGTTATAAAATAAATTAGTGGATGTTGTGCAGTGGAAGAAGAATTAGGCAATAATTGGCCACGAACAATAACAATTTCCACAGGAGAAATAGAATCATAAAGCAAGTAAACTCTAATGGTGTTCCCTACCCCTTTACAAGCTATATGTCTCCTATAACTGTTTTAGATGTACACCATTTGAAAGTGAATATCTAAAATGAAAGGACTTACGGGCCAAAATATAGTCTATATCTATCAGTCTTGATTACTTATTGTGAGTCATCTGTTTTGTTCAACTTCAGACCACAACGTTTTATACACAGAAGGAAACAGCTGTCAGAAAGACAGCTCTCTCAGGCAGGAAAGGAGGTGAGCATGTATCACCTGCTTGCATTGTGAGACTAGATATGCAGACATTGTTGTTGACATTGATGAACTTGTCAATCCAGTTACAGTATATGACATTACTGTAACAGGTTATCCTATTAGTAGAGACATAGCTGTGAAAAAGAAATCAATGCTGTCCTCTAATGGGCTAGAGGTCTTATTGCACCTGGAGGAGGGTTACTTACTGGCTCTTGGAGTTGTCCAGAAATTCATGTTGCTTCTTTCAAATCTGATGAATATACAATCAGTATTATTACATAGACAACTGTATTAATATTATAGAAGGCTACAATAAAATTCCTAAAATAATCTACATCTTGTGTGGTGGGACCCCTACTCATCTTGTACCAGGTAGGACAGAATTATTCTTTCAACATCCATTAGATATGATGATCATTTAATTCCTCTTGTTTGAATCAGAGCAGAGGCTTATATCAAAACTCAGATGACCAATGATGATTTGAACCCCATATTTATTCAAAATCTGCATAAGGGAGAGTGGGGTCATTTGAGTCAAAGTGGTCAGTTGAGCCACCTTCATTTTGAGGAAACCATACACAAAATGAATCATTTCAGATCTGGGCTCGATCCCGGGCTGTATCACAGACGCCCTTGACCGGGAGGTCCATGAGGTGGCGCACAATTGGCCCAGCGTCATCTGGGTTAGGGGAGAGTTTGGCCGGCTGTGATGTCCTTGTCCCATCACGCTCTAGCGACTCCTAGTGGAGGCCGGGCGTATGCACGCAGGATTCAGTTGCCAGCTGTACGGTGTTTCCTCCAAAACATAGGCGCTGCTGGCTTCTGGTTATGTGAGCAGTGTGTCAAGAATGTGCAGCGTGGTATGTGTCCATGTTAATATTTAATAAATCAACTGAACATTGAATAACAAAACAACAAAGTGAAAGAATGAAACAGTCCTGTCTCGTGAAGACACAAAACGGAAAACAATCACCCACAAAACACAGGTGGGAAAAGGCTACCTAAGTTAGATTCTCAATCAGAGACAATGAACGACACCTTCCTCTGATTGAGGACCATACTAGACTACCCACCCCAACTCACGCCCTGGCCAACCAAAAACAAAGACATAACAAAGGAACTAAGGTCAGAACGTGACAGTACCCCCCCCCCCCCCCCCCCAAAGGTGAGGACTCCGGCAGCCAAACCTGAATCTATAGGGGAGGGTCTGGGAGGGCGTTTGTCCTCGGTGGCTGCTCTGGCGCGGGACGTGGACCCCACTCCACCATAGTCTCGGCCCACTTAAGTGTTGCAGCCGACCTCGGACTATGGACCCTTGCCGAATGGACGGCAGATTCCGGCAGCGCCGTAGTGATGGAGACTCCGGCAGCACCGCAGTAAAGGGAGACTCCGGCAGCCGAAACGACGTACTGGAGACCAAACACACTGGGCTGGCACAACACGCCCTGGCTGGATGCCCACTCTCGCTTGGCACTTGCGGGGGGCTGGCCTATAGCCCACCGGGCTGTGAGCGCATACTGGCGACACCGTGCGCTTGACCGCATAACACAGTGCCTGACCAGTACTGCGCTTCTTACGGTAAGCACGAGGAGTGGGCTCAGGTCTCCAACCTGACTCTGCCACACTCCCCGTGTGCCACCCCGTGTGCCATTTTTGGGGCTGCCTCCCGTGCTTGTCGCGCTGCCGTGCTAACTCCTCATATCGCCGCCACTCAGCGTTCGCTGCCTCCAGCTCTGCCTTGGGGTGGCGATATTCCCCAGCCTGTTTCTAGGGCCCTTTTCCGTCCAAAATCTCCTCCCATGTAAATGAGTCCGTAGATCACTGCTGTCAGATACCATGCTGCTTGGTCCTTGGTTGGTGGGTGATTCTGTAACGATTCTCCTCGTCATCTGAGGAAGAGTAGTCAAGATCGGACCAATGCGCAGCGTGGTATGTGTCCATGTTAACATGTAAAAATCAACTGAACACTGAATAACAAAACAACAAAGTGAAAGTACGAAACGACAACGAAACAGTCCTGTCTAGTGAAGACACAAAACAGAAAACAATCACCCACAAAACACAGGTGGGAAAAGGCTACCTAAGTATGATTCTCAATCAGAGACAGCGAACGACACCTGCCTCAGATTGAGAACCATACTAGGCCAAACACATAGAAAAAGAACATAGACTACCCACCCCAACTCACGCCCTGACCAACCTAAAAACAAAGACATTACAAAGGAACTAATGTCAGAACGTGACATGCCCTCCTTTCGGCAAATCTGTCCCCAGCCTATAGACAAAAACTAAAACAGGAAACGCCTGTGCTCAGGTCTGTTCAACGCTGGTCCGACCAATCTGATTCCACGCTTCAAGATTGCTTCAATCACGTGGACTGGGATATGTTCCGGATAGACTCAGTCAACAGCGTTGATGTATACGCTGATTCGGTGAGCGAGTTTAATAGCAAGTGCATCAGTGATGTTGTACCCACGGTGACTATTTAAACCTTCCCCAACCAGAAACCATGGATTTATGGCAGCATTCACGCAAAACTGAATGCGCAAACCACTGCATTTAATCATGGCAAGGCGACCAGAAACATATATGAACAGTGTAGCTATTCCCTCCGTAAGGAAATTAAACAAGCTAAGCTTCAGTATAGAGACAATGTAGAGTTGCAATTCAACGGCTCAGACACAAGTTATATGTGGCAGGGTCTACAGTCAATCACAGATTACAAAAAGAAAACCATCCCTGTCGCGGACACCGATGTATTGCTCCCAGACAAATGAAAAAACTTCTTTCCTCACTTTGAGGACAATACAATGCCAAAACCTGTATGCTCTGCTTCACCGCAGCCAACATGAGTAAAACATTTAAATGTGTTAACCCTCGCAAGGCTGCCAGCCCAGACGGCGTCCCTAGCCGCATCCTCAGAGCATGCCCAGACCAGCTGGCTGGTGTGTTTACGGACATATTCAATCAATCCCTATCCCAGTCTGCTGTTCCCACATGCTTCAAGAGGGCCACCATTTTTCCTCTTCCCAAGAAAGCTAAGGTAACTGAGCTAATCGACTATCCCCCCGTAGCACTCACTTCCGTCATCATGAAGTGCTTCGAGAAACTAGACAAGGATCATATCACCTCCACCCTACCTGACACCCTCGACCCACTCCAATTTGATTACCGCCCCAATAGGTCCATAGACGACGCAATCGCAATCACACCCATCTGGACAAGAGGAGTACCTATGTAAGAACGCTGTTCATCAATGACAGCTCAGCATTTAACACCATAGTACCCCCTAAACTCATAATTAAGCTCGAGACCCTGCCCTGTGCAACTGGGTCCTGGACTTTCTGCCGGGCCACCCCCAGGTGGTGACGGTAGGAAACAACATCTCCACCCCGCTGATCCTCAACATTGGTGCCCCAAAAGGGTGCGTTCTCAGACCTCTCCTGTACTCCCTGTTCACCCATGACTGCGTGGCCATGCACACCTCCAACTCAATCATCAAGTTTGCAGGTGACACTACAGTGGAAGGCTTGATTACCAACGAGATGGCCTACAGGGAGGAGATGAGGGCCCTCGAAGAGTGGTGTCAGGACAATAACCTCACACTCAACTTCAACAAAACAAAGGAGATGATCGTGGACTTCAGAAAACAGCAGAGGGAGCATCCCCCTATCCACATCGACGGGACAGTAGTGGAGAAGGTGGAAAGTTTTATGTTCCTTGGGGTACACATCACTGACAAACTGAAATGATCCACCCACATAGACAGCGTGGTGAAGAAGGCGCAACAGCGCCTCTTCAACCTCAGGAGTTTGAAAACACTCAAAAACCATTACAGATGCACAATCGAGAGCATCCTGTTGGGCTGTTTCACTGCCTGGTACGGTAACTGCTCCGCAAAAAATGTCCATTTTCCTCACCCATCAGTAACTGTCTGTTTTGCATGGGAAAGGTTACAGACACCGCATCGATTTATTTGTTTTATTTCTGATTTGAATAGACCCTGATAAAATAAGTAATGTGGATCTCAGGTGTGAGGCTTTGTCTAATTCAGACACATCCCCAAAGCCAACACCTCATTAGGCCGCCTTTTTTTGCAGTTCTCTGCTGCTAGTGACTGGAACTAATTTCAAAAATTGCTGAAGCTGGAGACTTTTATTTCCCTCACCAACTTTAAACATCAGCTATCTGAGCAGCTAACCGAATGCTGCAGCTGTACATAGTCCATCTGTAAATAGCCCACCCAATCTACCTACCTCATCCCCATACTGTTTTTAATTACTTTTCTGCTCTTTTACACACCAGTATCTCTACTTGCACAGAGTCTTAATTCCTGTCTGAAACAGCCATAAGAAGGAGACATTATTCAAATGAAATAGAAGAAGTTGGCTACCAGTGCTCTGTATGCTGTAACTGTCTTCCCATGGCTCAAAATGGCTTGGCCTCAAACATTCAGATGACACACTCCTTCAAACAGTGAAGGTCAAATTTCCTGGTGGGTCAATGTAAGCTAACGCTGACAGAGCTAATAGTCAGCTGTCTGAGAAGACCAAACACGAAGGCTGACAATTTCAATTTGCAACATGACCTTGTGTTGGCATCCTTCTGGAGAAACTTGTTTCAAAGTGTTTGAAGTAGGAATCAAATCTTACAAAAAATATATTTGACAATTAAATGTGAAGTAATGCCAAAAACAACAAGCAGTCGATTATTCTTGGACTGTGCTAGACATGGACATGGGAGATGGTTGGCTGCCTTGATTGGCTGATGCTTAATGATTTTCAACAAGTGACTGGATGAGGCATAGGTTTAGCCAATAGCACATGGGTAGACCATACTTCAGGTCTCAAGAAGGAAACTTATTATGCTATTCAAACTGTATCTATTACCTTGGGTGAGATCATGCCTATGGACACCCAGTTGCATTGTCAATGTTTGGATAAGCCCCAAATATGTAAACTTGGCTTTTACACAATGACTCAGCCTCTAAATGTAGTTTTTTGCACCTAATTTGTTCATGGACAGTTCCACAAGTCCATATTTTCGGCTCATCCCCTTTCAACTGTCTCTTCTTCATATTCAGATCTACAAAGGCTGATTACCTGTGATATCTGCCACAATCCCCCACCCCTCTACACAGGATGTTTTGATACAGATTTAGGATCTTAATTTGAATTATGTTTTAGTCCCACGCGTGGAAGTTGAATGCTTTGACAAATCGAATGTGAAAGTGAGAGTGGTTCAGTGAGTGGGCTGGAAGATGATGAATGCAGGAAAGAACGTTCCTTTTCAGAACCATGGAGAGCGCATTATGTATTGTGGCGCAGCCCCTTTTTCTACTCGGTGTTAGAGACATATGTATTTGCTAAACTGCTCTAATCCCACTGCTCTCTAAACCATGGTTCACAATTTTATAAACTCCCAAATCATCCCCAAAATGCAATTTAATTGATGTAACTGTTGAGTGTTTTTTAATCAGTTTGGTAAACATGTTCCTCCCATTGTGACATTGCCAACCATTCCGAATGGAATAATTTGACGTATTAATGGTTCCCTATAAAACCCTTTAATTCTAAGAAAGTGTCATATGATCTTGAACTCGGTCAAATCACAGCAGCATGAAGGGCGATAATGAGTAGGCCTACGTTCAGTAGTTTTTTGAAAGCGACCACGCTGAGATTGCTCCGCGAGCGGCCGCTTCTGTGTGCAGCTGGCCTGGTGATCGCGACGGGTTCGGCAGTCTACTTTCATAACAAATATTACGGCGTCGGTGAGGATGAACCGGCCACCTTGGAGATCGTGGACCGTGTTGTCACCTTTGAAGAGGGTACATTTACATATTTTACAATGTCTAAATAGCAATACTGACTGTATTTACATGTAGAAAAAAAAGGAGGAAGGGAAGCGCTGCTAAGGTACACAATAGTAGCTTTTGGTAGACAGAAGGTGCTCTTTGGTAAAAGGGGTAAATTGGCCGTCTAAAAGAAAGGAGGACCAAGGCACTCTTCATAAAATTAATTAAAATGCCTTTATTTGTATGGAATGTTCAATGGAAAGTTTTTAAACATTGTTTCCCTTGAACATTACATAAAAATGAAGGCATTTTAATGAATGATATGAAGAGTTACGTGGTCCTCCTTACTTTTTGACATGCTGTGTATAGTCCAGACTGAAACTATATTCAGGCGTTGTCTAAAATGGCACCTTATACCCTATTCCCTATTTTTTTTTTTACCAGGGACCATAGTAATATGGTCAAAAGGCTCTGGTTAATAGTAGTGCTATAAATAGGGAATAGGGTGCCATTTAGGACTGATTTGATGACATAATGATGGCTAGTAATTCCACTATTAACAACAACAAACGAACATGCTCCTCTGAAACCAAACCTTTTCTTTAGGTTTAATTGAAGATATTGGAACATTATGCAGACACATAAATACAATGTGATATCATACAATATAAACACAATTCAATTATAAGTTCAGCCTAACTACATGGACAGATGTTTGGTGTCTTGTAGTATTTCTTCAACTTAGAGAAAATAATCCTTTATTGTTTATTCATTAAGATCATGATCCCACCCTGGACCAAGAGGACCCAGTCCTTGTTCAGGTAAGAATACTGTAGGCCTATCAATAGTCTGGGTACCGGTCGGTTTCTGCTCTCTTGCCAATTCCATCGTGGCAAAATGATATTTGCATGACAATCCCATAAGGAGTTGTCAGAGAGCTGAAACCGTCTGGCACCCAGGCTATAACAATACTGCTTCATTATCAGGACTGGTTCAATAACAATCTGACATTCAAACTGTAATTTTACTGACTTGAAAATGGATCCTGATTTATTCCTTAGTTTGTGGATGAGGAGGTTGGGCAGCAGCCCTGTCTGGCTTTAGTCCCTTGGTCTGGACCTCTGTGGGTTCCCAGCTCTGTAAGTCCAACAGTACTGATACTCTCTTGTCTTCACTCTTGTCTATGTAACTTAAACACACACATGACGTTTTCTGAAGAACAATATGGGAATACATTTCTGTAAACATATTCCACGTTTTTTACAACTGCAGCTGACTTATTACCTTACCCTTGCTGGGAGGATGATAGTGAGAGAGCTGGCAGTGTTAAACACACAGGTAACCATGCAGATTATTGGACAAAGATCATATTTTCTAATAGGCATGATTACCTTCAGTATCCACTATGGTCGTGAAATACTTTGTTGTCCTTTCCCTCATTTTCTCACAGATTTTCATGATGGAGCAGCCTATTTTCATCTGTTTCAATCCTGTAGGGAGGTTGGTGTGGGAGGAACTGTCTTCTCAAACTGAACAGGTAGCCATTCATATGCAGGTACCTCAGATGTTTCCTCAACCTTAGAACACAGACCTGTGTAGTTCAACTGCCAAATCTTTTAGCATCTATAATCAGTGGCCACCACTTGCGATCCTCCCTATACATCTGTCATTCCTTTAGGCTACCAGTCTATCATTCAAATGGACTCTTAAATTGATCCTGTCTTGTTCCTTAGTATGTGGATGAGGAGGTTCAGCAGCAGCCCGGTCTGGCTTTAATTCCTTGGTCTGGACCTCAGTGGGTTTCAAGTGCCGTGAGTCCATCCATGCTGATACTCTCTGGTCTTTAGGGGGGCTTAAACATAAACATAACGTTCTCTGAAGAAGAAAAAAATGTATGGAAATGCATTTCTGTAAACATATTCCCTTTTGTCATAGCCTGTCAAACTGCAGCCAACGTATTACCTTACCCATGCTGGGAACACGCTGGTGAGAGAGCTGTCAGTATTAAATACACAGGTAACCGTGCCAAAAATTAACCAATGCTCATGTGATCTAATAGGGATAATTACCTTCAGTATCCACTATGGTAGATTAATACTTTTGACGTCTTTAAAGCTGTTTCTTATTGTTCACAGATTTTCATGATGGAGCAGCCGATTTTCATCTGTTTTACTCCTGTAGGGAGGATAGTGCGGGAGGAACTGACTTCTCACACTGAACAGGTAGCCATTCATGTGCAGATACTTCAGATGTTTCCTTAACATTTGAACACAGACCTGTGTAGTTCAACTGCCAACCCTTTCAGAATCTATAATGCAGTGGCCTCCTTTTGAGATCCTCCATATACCAGTCTGTCACTCCTATAGGCCACCAGTCTATCATTCAAACTGACTCATAAATTGATCCTGTCTTGTTCCTTAGTATATGGATGAGGAGGTTGGGCAGCAGCCCTGTCTGGCTTTAATTCCTTGGTCTGTTTATTAATAATCACAGAGAAAGCTCTACAATTAGGGGATGTCTTTGTTTTGCAGCCAAATAGTGAAGACTCTGGTTTTCCCTTTGAGAAGATGCAGCTGGTTGGGAACTGGGGTTCGTTTCATTTCCATACCTGGATAATCCGTTATGGACGAGTGCAGGTACTTCAGACATATTCTTAACATTTATGAACACACCTGTGTGTTTTAACTCCCATTTGTCTCTGGGGTTTCTTTTGTATGTCTGGTCCTAATTGAAACCTAGAGGAAAGTTGTTGTACGAACATCATGTGGGCTCTATATCACTGCCAGTGATGATCACCTGCCAAATGATATAGAAATCTACATCTAAAATATACAGAGAGGTGTGCAGACTGAAGCTGTTTTTCCTTATAGCAAAACGAAGAGGACATGCATCACCTGTGCATTGTGAGGGGAGTGGAGAAACAGCTGTGGTGGAGCAGAGTCATTCAGGAAAAAATCCTGGACCCATGGGTGAGAGATTCTCAACCGATCTTTCATCTCAAATGCACCCGATTTGTGTCAAATTATGCACCAAATATAGGGCTACTTATATTTCCTGAATGAAATGTAATTTTTCCAATGTGCCTCTTTGAAAGGGTAATGTCCAGGTGGTCCTCACCAACAAGGAGGTGACTGGTATTAAGGTACAGTCAAACACTCATAAAAGAAAATGGAAAGTGGCAAATGTCCATTTACTTATTTAAATAAATGTTGACAAAATGAAATGATACATTTATATGTCTATCCTCATTTTTAGTACCTTGGTAGAAGAATCCATGGACTCAGGTCTTGCCTCGTCAAGAGGAGGTCAGAGTTCACCTATTATGAGGACGCCCAGGTATGCCTCGTTGTTTCTCTGTGGTAGGATTTATTTCAGTGTTTGGTTGAGGGGTTTTCAACATTGTGGTTGGGCTGACGGTGTTGTTTGTTACATAGCAGGTGGATATCTCCACCACAGTGGAGGGGTTCCAGGAGAGGGGGGATGATATGATGACGTATCAGTTCTCTACCTCTGACATTATCACCACCCCTCATGAGCCGTCCTCTGGCTCCTCTCAGCAGTTCCCCCAGGATTCTCCACCTCCCCCTCCGCCTCCCCCGTTCCCTTCCCCTCCACCTTACCACTTCACCCAGGACCAGACCCCTGACAGCAGTCCTCAGGTAAAACTCTTTCTACAGTCAATAACCCTTTTTATTTGTTTTCCTGACATATTCTTAACTGACTTACCTTGGGAGCCCAGAGTTGATGTTAATGTGATGTCTGTTTTAGGAGTTTGTGGAGGAGCAACATAACGTTGCAGATGTGCCCCAGCTGTGGTGAGTTTGCTTTCATGTGTTCATCTATAGTAAAAACATTTGCTTTGAAATAATCTGCCCCTATATTGTAGTTATACAGATGTAGGACCTTAATAACGTTTTACTGCAGTGGGCTAAATCAGGGTCACTGTCAGGATCGTCATAAGAACACTCCAAAGCGCAGCTTGAAATCGGTTCGACATCTTTTATTTGAAGTGAACCGCACAAAAACAATAAAGAATAAATGAAACGTTATGATCTGGAGTGCTCAAAGGCAACAACACAAAAACAAGATCCCACAAAACACAGAGGGGAAATGGCTGCCTAAATATGATGCCCAATCAGAGACAACAATAAACAGCTGCCTCTGATAGGGAACCATACCAGGCCAACATAGAAAAAAACAACCTAGATTACCCACCCTAGTCACACCCCAACCTAACCAAAAAAGAGAAAAAAAGGCTCTCTATGGTCAGGGTGTGACAGTCACACACAGTGTTTCTTAGTAGTCTTAAACAAATCTACCTTGAAACAAAAGTATACATCTCACACACATGGATATAGTCTTAAAAAATAAGACACCATTAGCATTTCAGATATCGAGTTGAAACACTTTATATACACTACCGTTCAAAAGTTTTCAAACAACTACTCATTCAAGGGTTTTCTTTATTTTTACTCTTTTCTACATTGTAGAATAATAGTGAAGACATCAAAACTATGAAAGAACGCATGGAATCAAAGTATATTTTATGTTTGAGATTCTTCAAATAGTCACCCTTTGCCTTGACAACAGCTTTGCACACTTTTGGCACACTTTTGGCACACTCTTGGCACAGGAAATATTTGTTATTATGTGGATTATAATTTACATTTGTGAAGGGGTTGATAGATTTTTCGTTAGGGCAAATCAAGTCTGTAATAACAAACTTTAAAAGCCTTTTTAAAACTAAAATACACTACAAGTGTCTCAGAAACAAACGACGGATCAAATTAAGATCCTACATTGGTATGGTTTTTATAAATCCTGCAGTTGTAACATAGGCTAACATAAAATGATATCTTCATCTCATGGAATTAATGTATGTTTTAGCTTCTTATGTTGCACATTTGCTACTAAACATTTCTATTTACAGGAGTTACTTTGGAAACCAAGGGACAAGCAACTTCTCTCTGAGGCTGGCCGGTATCCGACGTGCTATGGAGGTGAGAAAGTGTGAATTTACCACCTTTTGAATTTCATTTGATGTATGTTTCTGTACCATTTCTAAATGTACTGTCTTGTTTTCACAGGATCTGACATCCTCAGACAGTACCTCCCTTAATTACCTCACCCACGCTGGGAGGATGGTGTTGAGTGGACTGTCCGAGCTCAACCAGCAGGTAACCATTCAAATAATTGTACAACATTCATCAGACCAGATATACAGTTCCCACTGGGCACAGACATAATTTCAGCGTGTCGTTTTTAGTTACAATTGGTTGAGTTGTCAACTAATATGAATTCAATCAAAAAAATGTTCCATGTCTTTGGACTTAGGTTAAGAGTTTGATGAAAAAAATATGTTGATGACTCTTTTCAATTCCAATCAGTTTTCCATGTTTATTCACATTACATTTTTGTTGTTGAAATGACAAGGAAACAAAGTTGATTCAACCAGTCTTTGCCCAGTGGCTTACATTTAGGCCATAGTGATTCATAAGGTTTAGTTGAAAAGTTCCAATGTTTTACAAGCCAAACAATCAGAGGCCCTCTGAATTACAGACCTGAAGCTTTGAGTTTAAGATCCAAGTTCTAAGGAATTGTATGATTGTTTTGTTTTGAGGATGTGAGGCAGTTTCAGCAGACCTACGACATCCTGGTGAACTTCATTAATGAGCCAGCAAACAGGGAGCAACTAGAGCTGGAGATGGCTCTTGTAGGAGTAGGTTTACATGCAAGCTTGAGCGTTAGCTGCAGGCACCGTCTGCTCATCCAACATCTCCTCAATGAGACTTTCTAAAGTGCTTGTCAATGAAAAATATGTAATTATCTTATTTGTTTGACTTCAGATCAACCACATCAATTTCACGGATGTATTTTATGAATTTGTTCTACTGAGCCTTCTTGAAGGAAAAACATCTCTTCCAACATCTGTAAGTGACCCTAATAATGTAAACATCCTGTTGTTTATCTACCCCATCCACACTGTAGCCATACCAGGTCTGTAGACACTCACTCATGTCCCCTGTTCCTACTCCAGAGGCCTGGTACCTTCTATTATCTGCTCATGGAAGTGATGATGAGGATTCACCCTCCTGGAGGAGCCTGGACAGAGTCTGCTGGGAACTTCTACCTCCTCATTAAGGTGCATATTTATTTATTTATTTATTTCTCTCTCTCTCTCTCTCTCTCTCTCTCTCTCTCTCTCTCTCTCTCTCTCTCTCTCTCTCTCTCTCTCTCTCTCTCAAACTGTGTGTGATGGTTTGTCATCCTTATCTTTGTAGCTGGTCATTAACTATTTGTTGATGATGTGTCTGTTGTCGTCAGGATCAGATGAAGGCGTGGTTGCACTCCATCTTCAACCTCGATGAGTCCATCTATGAAAGCCCACAAAGGCTCTCGTGGCAGGTGATGGAGATTCTAGAAATGCAGGTTGACTTCCTCCTGTCCAGCCTGGATTAAGGGTCCCAAACTGAGCTGAGGATCCCAAACACAAAATAAAGTATTTTGCATTTAAACAATATCTGTCAATCTCAAACTATTTTTACATCATGTCAAATCAAATCAAAGCACATTTTATTGGTCACAAACACATGCCTAGCAGATGTTAATGCGAGTGTAGCAAAATGCTTGTGCTTCTAGTTCTGACCGTGCAGTAATATCTAAAAAGTCATCTAACAATTTCAAAACAACTACCTTATACACACACAAGTGTAAAGGAATGAATAAGAATATATACATGTAAATATATGGATGAGAGATGGCCGTGCGGCTTTGGCAAGATACAGTAGATGGTATGGTACAGTATATACATATGAGATGAGTAATGTAGGGTATGTAAACATTATATAAAGTGGCATTGTTTAAAGTGACCAGTGATACATTTATTACATCCAATTTTTTATTATTTAAGTGGCTAGAGATTTGAGTCAGTAATTTGGCAGCAGCCACTCAATGTTAGTGATGGCTGCTTAACCTCACTAGGGAATGTGGGACGCTAGCTTTCGATGTCCATCATTTATATCCAAATACCTCCTTTTTGTTCTCGTATTTAGCCCAGTAATCCAAATTCATGAGGCGCGAGCAGCTGAAAAGTCAAAACGTTCCGTTACAGTCCGTAGAAACATGTCATCGATGTATAGAATCAATCTTTAGGATGTTTTTAACATATATCTTCAATAATGTTTCAACTGGAGAATTCCTTTGTCTGTAGAAATGCAGTGGAACGCAAGCTAACTCTCCGTGAACGGGCGTGATCAGCTCATGCCACTCTGGCAGATGTCTGTGTAACGGCTTTCTTCCTGGGAAGGAGAGGCGGACCAAAACGCAGCATGGTTAGGGTTAAACATCTTTAATAAAGACGAATACCGGGAAAACACTACAAATATACAAAACAATAAATGTGAAAATCGAAAACAGTCCTGTGTGTTGAAACAAACACAGACACGGAAATAATCACCCACAAACCCCAACACAAAACAAGCTACCTAAATATGGTTCCCAATCAGAGACAATGACTAACACCTGCCTCTGATTGAGAACCATATCAGGCCAACCACAGAAACAGACAAACTAGACACACAACATAGAATGCCCATCCAGCTCGTTCTGTTATACTCACAGACACCATTCAAACAGTTTTAGAAACTTCAGAATGTTTTCTATCCAAATCTACTAATTATATGCATATTCTGGCTTTTATGGCTGAGTAGCAGGCAGTTTAATTTGGGCACGCTTTTCATACAAAATTCCGAATGCTGCCCCCTACCCTAGAGAAGTTAACAGTCTGATGGCCTTGATGATCTGTTTGGCCTTCTGTTACATCGAGTGGTGTAGGTGTCCTGGAGGGCAGGTAGTTTGCCCCCAGTGATATGTTGTGCAGACCTCACTACCCTCTGGAGAGCATTACGGCTGTGGGAGGAGCAGTTTCCGTACCAAGCGGTGATACAGCCCGACAGGATGCTCTCGATTGCGCATCTGTAAAAGTTTGTTTGTGTTTTCGTTGACAAGTCGAATTTCTTCAGCCTCCAGAGGTTGAAGAGGCGCTGTTGCGCCTTCTTCATCACGCTGTCTGTGTGGGTGGACCAGTTCAGTTTGTCCGTGATGTATACGCAGAGGAACTTAAAACTTTCTCCACCACGGTCCCGTCGATGTGGATAGGGGGGTGCTCACTCTGCTGTTTCCTGAAGTCCACGAGCGTCTCGTTTGTTTTGTTGACGTTGAGTGTGAGGTTATTTTCCTGACACCACACTCCGAGGGCCCTCAACTCCTCCCTGTAGGCCATCTCGTCATTGTTGGTAATCAAACCTGCCACTGGAGTGTCGTCTGCAAACTTGATGATTGAGTTGGAGGCGTGCATGGCCACGCATTCATTTGTCAGCTCAAGCCATCTCCAGTGACCATACGCCCAGATTAGCTGCAGGGAACTAGAGTGGAGACAATAAAAACACAGACACTAACAGAACAGAAATATCCTCCTATTTGTTAAGTGTTAATTGGTAACTATTAATATCAAACAAATCATGTAAATGTATAATTTTTCTATCACAGAAGTCACATAATAAGTTCTGTGTGTGCAATAATGGTGTTTAACATGATTTTTCAATGACTACCTCATCTCTGTACCCTACACATACAATTATCAAATCAAATTTGATTTGTCACATGCGCCGAATACAACAGGTGTAGTAGAACTTATAGTGAAATGCTTATTTAAAAGCTCTTAACCAACAATGCAGTTCAAGAAATAAAGTTGATAAAATATTTACTAAATAAACTAACTAAAATCAAATTACATGTACATAACAATAACGATGACTGGGCCTTTCTGTGACACCGCCTAGTTTATAGGTCCTGGATGTCAGGAAGCTTGGCCCCAGTGATTTACTGGTCCATACACACTACCCTCTGTAGCGCCTTACGGTCAGGATGCTCTCGATGGCACAGCTCTAGAACCTCTTGAGGATCTGGGGACCCATGTCAA
The DNA here is from genome assembly GCF_021184085.1 of Oncorhynchus gorbuscha. NCBI lineage: Eukaryota > Metazoa > Chordata > Actinopteri > Salmoniformes > Salmonidae > Oncorhynchus > Oncorhynchus gorbuscha. The sequence continues at coordinate 31,499,776 of NC_060196.1, read as the reverse complement.
ATATTTTCAGTCTCTTGAGGGGGAAAACATGTTGTCGTGCCCTCTTCACATCTGTCTTGGTGTGTTTGAATCATGATAGTTTGTTGGTGATGTGGACACCAAGGAACTTGAAACTCTCGACCCGCTCCACTTCAGTCCCATCGATGATAATAGGGGGCCTGTTCGGCCCGCCATTTCCTGTAGTCCACAATCAGCTCCTTTGCCTTACTCACATTGAGAGAGAGGTTGTTGTCCTGGTACCACACTGCCAGGTCTCTGACCTCTGTCCTCCTCCCTATTATCTGTAAGGTCCCCCAATCGAGCAGTGAACTTCAAACACAGATTAAACCACAAAGACCAGGGAGGTTTTCCAATGCCTCACAAAGAAGGGCACCTATTGGTAGATGGGTAAAAAAAAGCAGACATTAAATATCCCTTTGAGCATTGTTAAGTTATTAGTTACACTTTGGCTGTTGTACCAATTCACCCAGTGACTACTAATTAATCGTCAATAATGATGAGTGAGAACGTTGCAGACACACAATTATCATAAGCACAAGACATGCTAACCTCCCACCATTACAATAACAGGGGAGGTTAGCATTTCTGGGGTGTATGATATTTATACCTCTGTAACTTTCTCACTCCTCAGTATTCACGATTCATTCAGGATTATCCCTAATCATGGTAGCATCCACATTAATGTAGATGTGTTTAGAAACATATTATATTCTTATCTACAATAAAAGTGACTCCAAAATGACACAATACATTATTTACCATTCATTTCTGTTGGGCACAAAATAATCTGAAACACAACCAAAACAAAGAGCAAATGCATCCAACAACTTTGTAGAGTCACAAGCTTGATGAAGTCATTAATGTGGTGTCAATATGGGACCAAGTACCTTTTACTACTTTAATACACATATAATTTAATTGTCCCAATACTTTTGGTCCCCTAAAATGGGGGGACAGCATACAAAAAGTGCTGTAATTTCTAAAGGGTTCAACCGATATGGATGGGAATACCCTCAAATTAAAGCTGACAGTCTGCCCTTTAACCCAATAGTCTATGTATGATTTAAATCCAAACTCCTGGAGTACAGAGCCAAAACAACAATATTATTACATTTGTGACTGTTCCAATACTATTGGAGCTCACTGTATGTGCATGCAATTTATCTTTATGAATAAAATACAGTAGTTATCTTCAATGGGTTTGGCCATTGATCTTTTGGCTAAAAGATAAGTCATCATTATCTCTGAGTGCTCTTTCACGTTGCTGTTACAAATATTTCATATGTCTGAAGTAAAATATAAAGTGATTTTCTTGTAAATATAAAAACAACCACATCAGCGAATTCAAGGTGCTATTAGAAGCAACATTGAGTTACATTAAATCTCTCACTGTCACAGTCTTCCTCCTCTTCATCTGAAGAGGAGAGGCGAGAAGGATCAGAGGACCAAAATGCGGCGTGGTATGTGTTCATAGTGAATTTTAATAAAGAGAACACTGAACACTGCAACACTATACAAAAGAGTAACAAAAACAATAAACCAATGACAACCGTGAAGCTACAAATGAGACCTGTGCTGAACACAAGCCACTAACATAGACAATCACCCACAAACAAACAGTGCAACCCAGGCTTCCTAAGTATGATTCTCAATCAGAGACAACTAATGACACCTGCCTCTGATTGAGAACCATAATAGGCCGAAACATAGAAATCCCAAATCATAGAAAATCAAACATAGACTGCCCACCCAACTCACGCCCTGACCATACTAAATAAATACAAAACAAAGGAAATAAAGGTCAGAACGTGACACTCACGTAGTCTCCTTGTGTACGATCCGAACATGTTCAAATCAATTTAAACTTCATGTGCAGACAAAAGGGGAATGAGCAATGCATAAGAGGAATCCAATTTTTTTCTCCTCTTCGTTATCAAATGATGCTTTTTTCTGTGCTGAAGCCCCTTTGGCAGAACATTTACATGCAGCCTAAGAGCCATGGAGGGAATTAAGCATTTATCTCGTTTACGGGGGATTAGTTTAATTAAGATTTTGAAGTGAGGGTGAAATAGGGAAAACAGTAATGTGGAGTTCTGTAGAGTTATGGAGGAGCTCTGCAAACCAACATTCAATGGAGATCCTGAAGAAAGCTTCCTTTCTTGATAATGTGGTCTATGACATGGTCACATTAGCCATCTGTCACGGGATTCTTCTGTTGAAGGAGAGGCGGACCAAAACGCAGTGTGGTAATTTAAATACATCTTTAATAAGGATGAAAATAGAACAATATACAAAAACAAGAAACGTGAAAAACCGAAAACAGCCGCAAAACCTGAACCTATTGGGGAGGGTCTGGGTGGGCATCTGTCCGCGGTGGCGGCTCTGGTGCTGGACGTGGCCCCCACTTCACAATAGTCTTAGTCCGCCCCATTGTGTCATGTTTTGTCATATATTGTCTTGTCATTATGCTTTCCCTTCTGTTCGTTTCCCCCTGCTGGTCTTATTAGGTTCGTTCCCTTTTTCTATCCCTCTCTCTCCCCCTCCCTCTCTCTCTTCTCTCTATCGTTCCGTTCCTGCTCCCAGCTGTTCCTATTCCCCTAATCAATCATTTAGTCTTCCCACACCTGTTCCCGATCCTTTTCCCTGATTAGAGTCCCTATTTCTCTCCTTGTTTTCCGTTCCTGTCCTGTCGGATCCTTGTCTATTATTCACCGTGCTGTGTTTGTGTATCGCGTCGTGTTTTCCTCAGATGCTGCGTGGTGAGCAGGTGTCTGAGTCTGCTGAGTTCAAGTGCCTTCCCGAGGCAACCTGCAGTTCAAGAGCGAGTCTCCAGTCGGTTCTCGTCATTACGAGTGGAAATTGTGTTTTTTGATTGTATTTTTATTTTACTGGATTAAAGACTCTGTTTTCGCCAAGTCGCTTTTGGGTCCTCATTCACCTGCATAACAGAAGGATCCGACCAAGAATGGACCCAGCGACTATGGATTCTCTCTACTCTACTCTCGAGTTCCAGGGAGCGATGCTCGGCAGACACGAGCAGGAATTGTCTGCTGCTCGGCATGCCGTTGAGACCCTGGCCGCTCAGGTCTCCGACCTCTCAAGACAGTATCAGAGTCTTCGTCTCGTGTCACCAGCTACTTCCGGTTCTTCCGAGCCTCCGGAACCTAGGGTTAATAACCCACCTTGTTATTCTGGGCAGCCCACTGAGTGCCGCTCCTTTCTCACCCAGTGTGATATCGTGTTCTCTCTCCAACCCAACACATACTCAAGAGAGAGAGCTCGGATTGCCTACGTCATATCACTCCTTACTGGTCGGGCTCGGCAGTGGGGCACAGCTATCTGGGAGGCAAGCGCTGAGTGTACTAACAATTATCTGAACTTTAAAGAGGAAATGATAAGGGTTTTTGATCGCTCAGTTTTTGGGAAAGAAGCTTCCTGGTCCCTGTCTTCCCTATGTCAAGGTAATCGATCCATAACGGATTACTCAATAGAGTTTCGCACTCTTGCTGCCTCCAGTAACTGGAACGAGCAGGCGTTGCTCGCTCGTTTTCTGGAGGGACTCCACGCTAAGGTTAAGGATGAGATTCTCTCTCGGGAGGTTCCATCCAGCGTGGATTCTTTGATTGAACTCGCTATTCGCATTGAACGACGGGTAGATCTTCGTCACCGAGCTCATAGAAGAGAGCTCGCGTTAACTGTGTCTCCCCTCTCTCCGACACTACCGTCTTTCCCCACTGACTCAGGTGTTGAGCCCATGCAGCTGGGGGTATTCGCATCTCGACTAAGGAGAGGGAACGGAGAATCACCAACCGCCTCTGTCTCTATTGCGGTTCCGCTGGTCATTTTGTCATTTCATGTCCAGTTAAAGGCCAGAGCTCATCAGTAAGCGGAGGGCGACTGATAAGCGCTACTAGACGGTCCTCTCCGTCAAGTACATGTACTACTTTACCGGTCCATCTACGCTGGACCGGATCGGCAGCATCCTGCAGTGCATTAATAGACTCTGGGGCAGAGGGCTGTTTTATGGACGAAGCCTGGGCGCGGGAACATGACATTCCTCTCAGACAGTTAGGGAGCCCACGGTCATGTTTGCCTTGGATGGTAGTCCTCTCCCCAGTATATTATGTGAAACACTACCTTTAACCCTCACTGTATCTGGTAACCATAGTGAGACCATTTCTTTTTTGATTTTTTGTTCACCTTTTACACCTGTTGTTTTGGGTCATCCCTGGCTAGTGTGTCATAATCCTTCTTTTGATTGGTCTAGTGGTTCTGTCCTTTCCTGGAGCGTTTCTTGTCATGTGAAGTGTTTAATGTCTGCTATTTCTCCTGTTTGTTCTGTCCCCTCTTCTCAGGAGGAGCCTGGTGATTTGACAGGAGTGCCGGAGGAATATCATGGTCTGCGCACGGTCTTCAGTCGGTCCAGAACCAACTCCCTTCCTCCTCACCGGTCGTATGATTGTTGTTCTGATCTCTTTAAGAAGCGTTTTGCATCCGCTCCTATCCTTGTTGCACCTGACGTCACTAAACAGTTTATTGTTGAGGTTGACGCGTCGGGGTGGGCGTGGGAGCCATTCTGTCCCAGCGCTCCGATACTGACGATGGGGTCCACCCTTGTGCGTATTTTTCTGCTTCTGCTCCTGGTCTTGCTGGGTCTCAGTCTGTTCCCTGCCATCGCATCTCTCCTGTTCTTGTTCCTGCCCTTGCTGTGTCTCAGTCTGTCCCTAGTTGTTACTCTCCTGGCCTGTTTGGTCCTGTTTGCTCTAAAGTTTTCAGTTCTCTACCCGTGTCTCATTTTTTTAGAGAGTAGTACCCTAGTTTCCCTTTTTTTCGTTTTTCCGTTACGGTCCTGAGGAGAGGAGTTGGGTTCTTTCTCGGGACGTGCTGGACCGTTTGTGATCTATGATTTCCTCCGTTGCCGCCAGTGTTCCTCCTCGAGAGCGCCAGGAGGCGCTCGGTGAGTGGGGGGGTACTGTCATGTTTTGTCATATATTGTCTTGTCATTATGCTTTCCCTTCTGTTCGTTTCCCCCTGCTGGTCTTATTAGGTTCGTTCCCTTTTTCTATCCCTCTCTCTCCCCCTCCCTCTCTCTCTTCTCTCTATCGTTCCGTTCCTGCTCCCAGCTGTTCCTATTCCCCTAATCAATCATTTAGTCTTCCCACACCTGTTCCCGATCCTTTTCCCTGATTAGAGTCCCTATTTCTCTCCTTGTTTTCCGTTCCTGTCCTGTCGGATCCTTGTCTATTATTCACCGTGCTGTGTTTGTGTATCGCCCTGTCGTGTCGTGTTTTCCTCAGATGCTGCGTGGTGAGCAGGTGTCTGAGTCTGCTGAGTTCAAGTGCCTTCCCGAGGCAACCTGCAGTTCAAGAGCGAGTCTCCAGTCGGTTCTCGTCATTACGAGTGGAAAATGTGTTTTTTGATTGTATTTTTATTTTACTGGATTAAAGACTCTGTTTTCGCCAAGTCGCTTTTGGGTCCTCATTCACCTGCATAACACATTGTCCGCTTCCGTGGCCTCCTAACCACGGCGACCCTTCTAAATGAACCCACTGGACTGAGGGGCAGCTCGGGACAGAGGGGCAATTCAGGACAGACTGACGACTCTGGCAGATCCTGGCTGACTGGCGGCTCTGGCAGATCCTGGCTGAATGGCGGCCCTGGCAGATCATGGCTGACTGGCGGCACTGGCGGATCCTGGCTGACTGGCGGCACTGGCGGCTCCTGGCAGACTGGCAGCACTGGCGGCTCCTTGCAAACTGGCGGCACTGGCGGCTCCTTTCAGACTGGCGCCACTGGCGGCTTCTTGCAGACTGGCACCACTGGCGGCTCCTTGCAGACTGGCGCCACTGGTGGCTCCTTGCAGACTGGCGGCACTGGCAGCTCAGGGCAGACGGGAGACTCTGATGGTGCTGGGCAGACGGGCAGCTCCAGCAACGCTGGAGAGGAAGGCTCTGGCAGCGCTGGACTGAGGAGCTCTGGTGCCTCTGGACTGAGGGGCTCTGGCGCCTCTGGACTGAGGGGCTCTGGCGCCTCTGGACTGATGGGCTCTGGCGCCTCTGGAATGAGGGGCTCTGGCCCCTCTGGACTGAGGGGCTCTGGCGCCTCTGGACAGAGGGGCTCTGGCGCCTCCGGACTGTGGGGCTCTGGCGCCTCTGGACTGAGGGGCTCTGGCGCCTCTGGACTGAGGGGCTCTGGCGCCTCTGGACTGAGGGGCTGTGGCACCTCTGGACTGAGGGGCAGGAGCTCTGGCAGCGCCGGACAGGCGGGAGACTCCAGCTGCGCTGGAGAGGAGGAAGGCACTATAGGCCTGATGCGTGGTGCCGGCACTGGTGGTACTGGGCCGAGGACACGCACCTCAGGGCGAGTGCGAGGAGGAGAAACAGGGAGTACTGGGCTCTGGACACGCACAGGAAGCCTGGTGCAGGGGGCTGCCACCGGAGGGCTGGTGCGTGTAGGTGGCACTGTATGTCTATGGTGGCCTGCATTGGTTCCCAATCAGAGGGTCCATATTTAGGTAGCCATTTTGTCTAGGGTATTTGTGGGTTCTTATTCTATGTTTAGTTGCCTGTCTGCACTATCCGTATTAGCTTCACAGTTCGTTTTGTTAGTTTGTTTAGTGTTCTTTCTTCATTGAAAGAAGAATGTATGCCTTGATCTCCTCATTACAATGAACATGACACCCCGTGCTTCACGGTTGGGATGGTGTTCTTCGGCTTGCAAGCCTCCCCTTTTTTCCTCCAAACATAACGATTATCATTATGGCCAAACAGTTCTATTTTTGCTTCATCAGACCAGAGGTCATTTCTCCAAAAAGTACAAACTTTGTCCCCACGTGCAGTTGCAAACCGTAGTCTGGCTTTTATGGCGGTTTTGGAGCAGTGGCTTCTCCCTTGCCGAGCGGCCTTTCAGGTTATTGTCGATATAGGACTCGTTTTTACTGTGGTTATAGATACTTTTGTACCGGTTTCCTCCAGCATCTTCACACGGTTGTTTGCTGTTGTTCTGGGATTGATTTTCACTTTTCGTACCAAAGTATATTCATCTCTAGGAGACAGAGTGGTATGACGGCTGCGTGGTCCCATGGTGTTCATACTTGCATACTATTGTGTGTACAGATGAATGTGGTACCTTTGGAAATTGCTCCCAAGGATGAACCAGACTTGTGGAGGTCTACAATAGTTTTTCTGAGGACTTGGCTGATTTAAAAAAAATAATGTCAAGCAAAGAGGCACTGCATTTGAAGATAGGCCTTAAAAAACATCCACAGGTACACCTCCAATTGACTCAAATTATGTCAATTAGCCTATCAGAAGCTTCTAAAGCCATGGCATCATATTCTGGAATTTTCCAAGCTGTTTAAAGGCACAGTCAACTTAGGGTATGTCAACTTCTGACCCACTGGAATTGTGATACAGTGAAATAATCTGTATATAAACTATTGTTGGAAAAATGACTTGTGTCATGCACAAAGTAGATGTCCTAACCGACTTGCCAAAACTATAGTTTGATAGCAAGAAATTTGTGGAGTGGAGTTTTAAAGACTCCAACCTAAGTGTATGTAAACTTCCGACATCAACTACATACGCATTCATACACACAAACGCATATATATATATATTTCATATATATTTTCCTTTATTCATTTCTAACCCTACCACCCCTCCCCTAATTGGAGTAAACCTGGGAACAATAACACTTAGGCCTCTACTTCCAGGTTATACATACTATATACTACTTTACAATAGTTATATTTTGTTTGATTTTAGTCCTGTCCTTCATCTACCGTCAACCTCTCTCATCTATTTCTGATGTCCATCCAGTTTGATTTCTATTTGCCAAATATTTTTTAACTGTGCTGTTTCACAGATGAACCAATTTAGGAGATAAGGTCAGAACCAGAAAAAGCTTTGTTATTGACTACAAAGATTCTATTTGCTATTTTATGAGTGTGTTAAGATCGCACGATGTGGTTGTGGGGATATCAGTGCAAGAGTATGTGTAAACAACATTTTATAAACAAGTTTGTAGTATTTCAGCAGTAGTACTTAGTGGGTGTTGTGCAATGGTAGTAGAATGAGGCAATAATTGGCCATGAACCATAACACTTTCCACAGGAGAAACAGAATCACAAAGCAAGTAAACTCTAATGGTGTTCCCTACCCCTTTACAAGCTATATGTCTCCTATAACTGTCTTAGATGTACACCATTTAAAAGTGAATATCTAAAATTAAGGACTTACGGGCCAAAATATAGTCTATATCTATCAGTCTTGATGACTTATTATGAGTCATCTGTTTTGTTCAACTTCAGACCACAACGTTTTATACACAGAAGGAAACAGCTGTCAGAAAGACAGCTCTCTCAGGCAGGAAAGGAGGCGAGCATGTATCACCTGCTTGCATTGTGAGACTAGATATGCAGACATTGTTCTTGACATTGATGAACTTGTCAATCCAGTTACAGTATATGCCATTACTGTAACAGGTTATCCTATTAGTAGAGACATAGCTGTGAAAAATAAATCAATGCTGTCCTCTAATGGGCTAGAGGTCTTATTGCACCTGCAGGAGGGTTAATTACTGGCTCATGTAGTTGTCCAGAAATTCATGTTGCTTCTTTCAAATCTGATGAATATACAATCAGTATTATTACATAGACAACTGTATTAATATTATAGAAGGCTACAATAAAAGTCCTAAAATAATCTACTTCTTGTGTGGTGGGAGCCCTACTCATCTTGTACCAGGTAGGACAGAATTATTCTTTCAACATCCATTAGATAGGATGATCATTTAATCCCTCTTGTTTGAATCAGAGCAGAGGCTTATATCAAAATCCAGATGACCAATGATGATTTGAATCCCATATTTATTCTAAATCTGCAGAAGTGAGAGTGGGGTAATTTGAGCCAAAGGGGTAAGTTGAGCCACCTTTATTTTGAGGAAACCATACACAAAATGAATCATTTGACAAATGATTAGGAAGCGGTCATCCTTTCATGGTGTCTATGAAGAAAGAAACCACATGGAAAAAGAGTTAAGCAAATAAGGTCCATCAACATATTTTCACTAAGTCAAATTAATGTAATGTGTTAGAGGTTTCATTATGCTTGTCTCTAAACCAAAGAAGATCACTTTAAGATTGTTCTATACATCAGTTGGGATCTCTAGAAACTTTATTATGAGTTCCTAAACCTGTCATGAAAGTGCATCATTGTAGCTGTGTCAGCAAATAAAGTCTAAATGTTTTCCTTTTGGGAAGTTGAACCAATGACTATGAGACAAGTTGAGCCAATGACTGAGCCAATGGAAAGTTGAGCAAACTGAAGAATTTTCTTCCCAGTCGTAATGCAAGGCATTATTGCTTGGGTATGAGGTAACTACAAGGACTGACCTATGTAAAAAAGTGTTTTAAAAAGGTACAAAGTGGCCTCCCGGTGTAACGTTCTAAGGTTCTGATCACTGCTAGAGGCGTCACTACAGATCTGGGCTGTGTCGCAGACGGCCTTGACCGGGAGATCCATGAGGTGACTCACAATTGGCCCAGCGTCGTCTTGGTTAGGGGAGAGTTTGGCCGGCTGGGATGTCCTTGTCCCTTCGCTCTCTATTGACTCCTTGTGGTGGTCGGGCGCATGCACGCTGGCTTCAGTCGCCAGCTGTACAGTGTTTCCTCCAACATACTGGTGCTGCTGGCTTCCGGTAACACGAGCAGTGTGTCAAGAAGCTCGGCGGGTTCGTGTTTCAGAGGATGCATGGCTCTCGACCTTCACCTCTTCCGAGTCCGTAGGGGAGTAGCAGCGATGGGACAAGACTGATATTGGATATCATGAAATTGGGGAGTAAAAGGGGTTAAAAAAATAAAAAATAAATAGATGTGTTTGTTAGGTGTTAAACCTGTGTTAGAAAATGCATTAAATTATTAAAATACAAAAAAGTGATTGTGACTGGGTTTGTTAGGTTCTCATTCTCAGAGTAAATATGTCATGTTTTGTCATTTATTATCTTGTCTTGTCCCTGTGCTTCCCATTCTATTCGTTTCCCTCTGCTGGTCTTATTAGGTTCTTTCCCTCTTTCTATCCCTCTCTCTCCCCCTCCCTCTCTCACTCTCTCGCTCTCTCTTCTCTCTATCGTTCCGTTCCTGCTCCCAGCTGTGTTTGTGTATCGCCCTGTCGTGTCGTGTTTTCCTCAGATGCTGCGTGGTGAGCAGGTGTCTGAGTCTGTCTGGTTCAAGTGCCTTCCCGAGGCAACCTGCTGTTCACCTGCTGTTCAAGATCGAGTCTCCAGTTTGTCCTCGTCATTTCGAGTGAAAGTTGTGTTTTTTTGTTTGTATTTACTTTACTGGATTAAAGACTCTGTTTTCGCCAAGTCGCTTTTGGGTCCTCTTTCACCTGCATGACAGAAGGAACCGACCAAGGAATGGACCCAGCGACTTCAGACGCTCGTTACACTGCCGTCGAGATCCAAGGAGCCATGCTCGGCAGACACGAGCAGGAATTGTCTGCTGCTCGCCATGCCGTGGAGAACCTGGCCGCTCAGGTTTCCGACCTCTCTGGACAGTTCCAGAGTCTACGTCTCGTGCCACCTGTTACTTCCTGGCCTGCCGAGCCTCCAGAACCTAGGGTTAATAACCCACCTTGCTACTCCGGGCAGCCCACTGAGTGCCGCTCCTTTCTCACGCAGTGTGAGATTGTGTTCTCTCTCCAACCCAACACATACTCTAGAGAGAGAGCTCGGGTTGCTTACGTCATTTCACTCCTTACTGGCCGGGCTCGAGAATGGGGCACAGCTATCTGGGAGGCAAGGGCTGATTGCTCTAACAAGTTCCAGAACTTTAAGGAGGAGATGATTCGGGTTTTTGACCGTTCAGTTTTTGGTAGGGAGGCTTCTAGGGCCCTGGCTTCCTTATGCCAAGGTGAACGGTCCATAACGGATTATTCTATTGAGTTTCGCACTCTTGCTGCCTCTAGTGAGTGGAACGAGCCGGCGCTGCTCGCTCGTTTTCTGGAGGGACTCCACGCAGTGGTTAAGGATGAGATTCTCTCCCGGGAGGTTCCTTCAGATGTGGACTCTTTGATTGCTCTCGCCATCCGCATAGAACGACGGGTAGATCTTCGTCACCGGGCTCGTGGAAGAGAGCTCGCATCAACGGTGTTTCCCTGCTCCGCATCGCAACCATCTCCCTCCTCTGGCTCAGAGTCTGAGCCCATGCAGCTGGGAGGGATTCGCATCTCGACTAAGGAGAGGGAACGGAGGATCACCAACCGCCTGTGCCTCTATTGCGGAGTTGCTGGACATTTTGTTAATTCATGTCCAGTAAAAGCCAGAGCTCATCTGTAAGCGGAGGGCTACAGGTGAGCGCAACTACTCAAGTCTCTCCATCAAGATCCTGTACTACTTTGTCGGTCCATCTACGCTGGACCGGTTCGGGTGCTACATGTAGTGCCTTGATAGACTCTGGGGCTGAGGGTTGTTTCATGGACGAAGCATGGGTTCGGAAACATGACATTCCTTTCAGAGAGTTAGAGAAGCCTACGCCCATGTTCGCCTTAGATGGTAGTCATCTTCCCAGTATCAGATTTGAGACACTACCTTTAACCCTCACAGTATCTGGTAACCACAGTGAGACTATTTCTTTTTTGATTTTTCGTTCACCGTTTACACCTGTTGTTTTGGGTCATCCCTGGCTAGTATGTCATAATCCTTCTATTAATTGGTCTAGTAATTCTATCCTATCCTGGAACGTTTCTTGTCATGTGAAGTGTTTAATGTCTGCCATCCCTCCCGTTTCTTCTGTCCCTACTTCTCAGGAGGAACCTGGCGATTTGACAGGAGTGCCGGAGGAATATCATGATCTGCGCACGGTCTTCAGTCGGTCCCGAGCCAACTCCCTTCCTCCTCACCGGTCGTATGATTGTAGTATTGATCTCCTTCCGGGGACCACTCCTCCTCGGGGTAGACTATACTCTCTGTCGGCTCCCCGACGTAAGGCTCTCGAGGATTATTTGTCTGTGTCTCTTGACGCCGGTACCATAGTGCCTTCTTCCTCTCCGGCCGGGGCGGGGTTCTTTTTGTTAAGAAGAAGGACGGTACTCTGCGCCCCTGCGTGGATTATCGAGGGCTGAATGACATAACGGTTAAGAATCGTTATCCGCTTCCCCTTATGTCATCAGCCTTCGAGATTCTGCAGGGAGCCAGGTGCTTTACTAAGTTGGACCTTCGTAACGCTTACCATCTCGTGCGCATCAGAGAGGGGGACGAGTGGAAAACGGCGTTTAACACTCCGTTAGGGCATTTTGAGTACCGGGTTCTGCCGTTTGGTCTCGCCAATGCGCCAGCTGTTTTTCAGGCATTAGTTAATGATGTTCTGAGAGACATGCTGAACATCTTTGTTTTTGTCTATCTTGACGATATCCTGATTTTTTCTCCGTCACTCGAGATTCATGTTCAGCACGTTCGACGTGTTCTACAGCGCCTTTTAGAGAATTGTCTCTACGTAAAGTCTGAGAAGTGCTCTTTTCATGTCTCCTCCGTTACTTTTCTCGGTTCCGTTATTTCCGCTGAAGGCATTCAGATGGATTCCGCTAAGGTCCAAGCTGTCAGTGATTGGCCCGTTCCAAGGTCACGTGTCGAGTTGCAGCGCTTTTTAGGTTTCGCTAATTTCTATCGGCGTTTCATTCGTAATTTCGGTCAAGTTGCTGCCCCTCTCACAGCTCTTACTTCTGTCAAGACGTGTTTTAAGTGGTCCGGTTCCGCCCAGGGAGCTTTTGATCTTCTAAAAGAACGTTTTACGTCCGCTCCTATCCTCGTTACTCCTGACGTCACTAGACAATTCATTGTCGAGGTTGACGCTTCAGAGGTAGGCGTGGGAGCCATTCTATCCCAGCGCTTCCAGTCTGACGATAAGGTTCATCCTTGCGCTTATTTTTCTCATCGCCTGTCGCCATCTGAGCGCAACTATGATGTGGGTAACCGTGAACTGCTCGCCATCCGCTTAGCCCTAGGCGAATGGCGACAGTGGTTGGAGGGGGCGACCGTTCCTTTTGTCGTTTGGACAGACCATAAGAACCTTGAGTACATCCGTTCTGCCAAACGACTTAATGCCCGTCAAGCTCGTTGGGCGTTGTTTTTCGCTCGTTTCGAGTTTGTGATTTCTTACCGTCCGGGTAGCAAGAACACCAAGCCTGATGCCTTATCCCGTCTGTTTAGTTCTTCTGTGGCTTCTACTGATCCCGAGGGGATTCTTCCTTATGGGCGTGTTGTCGGGTTAACAGTCTGGGGAATTGAAAGACAGGTTAAGCAAGCACTCACGCACACTGCGTCGCCGCGCGCTTGTCCTAGTAACCTCCTTTTCGTTCCTGTTTCCACTCGTCTGGCTGTTCTTCAGTGGGCTCACTCTGCCAAGTTAGCTGGTCATCCCGGTGTTCGAGGCACTCTTGCGTCTATTCGCCAGCGCTTTTGGTGGCCGACTCAGGAGCGTGACACGCGCCGTTTCGTGGCTGCTTGTTCGGACTGCGCGCAGACTAAGTCGGGTAACTCTCCTCCTGCCGGTCGTCTCAGACCGCTCCCCATTCCTTCTCGACCATGGTCTCACATCGCCCTAGACTTCATTACCGGTCTGCCTTTGTCTGCGGGGAAGACTGTGATTCTTACGGTTGTCGATAGGTTCTCTAAGGCGGCACATTTCATTCCCCTCGCTAAACTTCCTTCCGCTAAGGAGACGGCACAAATCATTATCGAGAATGTATTCAGAATTCATGGCCTCCCGTTAGACGCCGTTTCAGACAGAGGCCCGCAATTCACGTCACAGTTTTGGAGGGAGTTCTGTCGTTTGATTGGTGCGTCCGTCAGTCTCTCTTCCGGGTTTCATCCCCAGTCTAACGGTCAAGCAGAGAGGGCCAATCAGACGATTGGTCGCATACTACGCAGCCTTTCTTTCAGAAACCCTGCGTCTTGGGCAGAACAGCTCCCCTGGGCAGAATACGCTCACAATTCGCTTCCTTCGTCTGCCACCGGGTTATCTCCGTTTCAGAGTAGTCTGGGTTACCAGCCTCCTCTGTTCTCATCCCAGCTTGCCGAGTCCAGCGTTCCCTCCGCTCAAGCGTTTGTCCAACGTTGTGAGCGCACCTGGAGGAGGGTGAGGTCTGCACTTTGCCGTTACAGGGCACAGACTGTGAGAGCCGCCAATAAACGCAGGATTAAGAGTCCAAGGTATTGTTGCGGCCAGAGAGTGTGGCTTTCCACTCGCAACCTTCCTCTTACGACAGCTTCTCGTAAGTTGACTCCGCGGTTCATTGGTCCGTTCCGTGTCTCCCAGGTCGTCAATCCTGTCGCTGTGCGACTGCTTCTTCCGCGACATCTTCGTCGCGTCCATCCTGTCTTCCATGTCTCCTGTGTCAAGCCCTTTCTTCGCACCCCCGTTCGTCTTCCCTCCCCCCTCCCGTCCTTGTCGAGAGCGCACCTATTTACAAGGTACATAAGATCATGGACATGCGTTCTCGGGACGGGGTCACCAATACTTAGTGGATTGGGAGGGTTACGGTCCTGAGGAGAGGAGTTGGGTTCCGTCTCGGGACGTGCTGGACCGTTCACTCATTGATGATTTCCTCCGTTGCCGCCAGGATTCCTCCTCGAGTGCGCCAGGAGGCGCTCGGTGAGTGGGGGTACTGTCATGTTTTGTCATTTATTATCTTGTCTTGTCCCTGTGCTTCCCATTCTATTCGTTTCCCTCTGCTGGTCTTATTAGGTTCTTTCCCTCTTTCTATCCCTCTCTCTCCCCCTCCCTCTCTCACTCTCTCGCTCTCTCTTCTCTCTATCGTTCCGTTCCTGCTCCCAGCTGTTCCTATTCCCCTAATCAATCATTTAGTCTTCCCACACCTGTTCCCGATCCTTTCCCCTGATTAGAGTCCCTATTTCTTCCTTTGTGTTCCGTTCCTGTCCTGTCGGTTCCTTGTCTAGAATTCACCGTGCTGTGTTTGTGTATCGCCCTGTCGTGTCGTGTTTTCCTCAGATGCTGCGTGGTGAGCAGGTGTCTGAGTCTGTCTGGTTCAAGTGCCTTCCCGAGGCAACCTGCTGTTCACCTGCTGTTCAAGATCGAGTCTCCAGTTTGTCCTCGTCATTTCGAGTGAAAGTTGTGTTTTTTTGTTTGTATTTACTTTACTGGATTAAAGACTCTGTTTTCGCCAAGTCGCTTTTGGGTCCTCTTTCACCTGCATGACAAAATAACTCAATGGACACTAGAAAAGCTTAACCAAGTTTAATTCTTCCCAAAGGGTCAATACAGCTGCATTCAGACAACGACATTTCAAACAAGCACTGATACTTAACCCTTTCTCCTAGGATGTGTCTCCTCCTCCACATCTAAACAGCCAATGCATCTCTGTTGCTTGACAGAACCTTAGTGATATCTGTTCTTCCTCACTTCATCTGACCTGACCTCTACCCATAGTGCTTACTCCTCCCCAAATCAAGGGTGTCATGGTGATTGATACCAGACTGTGTCTTCTCCTCCCAGAGAATCCCTCCCATAAGATCCCTGATGGCTAACAGTAACATATCCTGACATAATGTAAACATTATACATTATCCTCTCTCCGTCAGTGACATTGTTAGGTTCTAAGATCTCCACCCGTCTCCCCTACACATTCCAAAGCCATCTGGCTCCTACAGATAACCATTAACTTCTGATTATAACAATGTTCCAAGTTTAACTCAGAATCTAACAGGTTGAATGTTTGAGTTGAGTTGTTTGGGAAATAAATGTCGACATGGTTTAAAAAAAGTAGTGGTAATACAGTATTTCAATCAGTACAGAAATGTGTAGGCGGATTAACCCCATGTCAGGTGTACGTGCCAAGATACCTACTTTTTGGGTTTACATGAATTCCGAATTCTGAATTACTACTCGCCAATGTCCAGTCTCTTGACAACGAGGTAGACAAAATTTGAGCAAGGGATGCCTTCCCGAGAGACATCAGAGATGGTAACATTCTCTGTTTCACAGAAACATGATGACTCGATGGCCCTGAAAGAACTTCATTGGATTCTATGTACACTGGAAACCACATATCCTGAGGCTGTATTTATTGCAGCTGGGGATTTTAACAAAACTAATCTGAAAACAATGCTCCATAAATTTTATCATCATATCGAATGCGTGACCCGTGCTGGCAGCATTCTGGATCATTGCTACTCTAAATTCCGGGACGTATACAAAGCCCTCCCTCGCCCTGTAACAATTATCCTCGTCATCTGAGGAAAGTAGTCATGATCGGACAAATGCGCAGCGTGGTATGTGTCCATGTTAATATTTAATAAATCAACTGAACATTGAATAACAAAACAACAAAGTGAAAGAATGAAACAGTCCTGTCTCGTGAAGACACAAAACGGAAAACAATCACCCACAAAACACAGGTGGGAAAAGGCTACCTAAGTTAGATTCTCAATCAGAGACAATGAACGACACCTTCCTCTGATTGAGGACCATACTAGACTACCCACCCCAACTCACGCCCTGGCCAACCAAAAACAAAGACATAACAAAGGAACTAAGGTCAGAACGTGACAGTACACCCCCCCCCCCCCCCCAAAGGTGAGGACTCCGGCAGCCAAACCTGAATCTATAGGGGAGGGTCTGGGAGGGCGTTTGTCCTCGGTGGCGGCTCTGGTGCGGGACGTGGACCCCACTCCACCATAGTCTCGGCCCACTTAAGTGGCGCCGCCGACCTCAGACTGTGGACCCTTGCCGAATGGACGGCAGATTCCGGCAGCGCCGTAGTGAAGGGAGACTCCGGCAGCAGCGCAGTGAAGGGAGACTCCGGCAGCCGAAACGGCGTACTGGAGACCAAACACACTGGGCTGGCACAACATGCCCTGGCTGGATGCCCACTCTCGCTTGGCACTTGCGGGGGGGCTGGCCTATAGCCCACCGGGCTATGAGCGCATACTGGCGACACCGTGTGCTTGACCGCATAACACAGTGCCTGACCAGTACTGCGCTTCTTACGGTAAGCACGAGGAGTGGGCTCAGGTCTCCAACCTGACACTGCCACACTCCCCGTGTGCCACCCCGTGTGCCATTTTTGGGACTGCCTCCCGTGCTTGTCGCGCTGCCGTGCTAACTCCTCATATCGCCGCCACTCAGCTTTCGCTGCCTCCAGCTCTGCCTTGGGGTGGCGATATTCCCCAGCCTGTTTCCAGGGTCCTTTTCCGTCCAAAATCTCCTCCCATGTAAATGAGTTTGGAGATCACTGCTGCCAGATACCACGCTGCTTGGTCCTTGGTTGGTGGGTGATTCTGTAATAATTGTCCTCGTTATCTGAGGAAGAGTAGTCAAGATCGGACCAATGTGCAGCGTGCTATGTGTCCATGTTAACATTTAAAAATCAACTGAACACTGACTAACAAAACAACAAAGTGAAAGTATGAAACGACAACGAAACAGTCCTGTCTAGTGAAGACACAAAACAGAAAACAATCACCCACAAAACACAGGTGGGAAAAGGCTACCTAAGTATGATTCTCAATCAGAGACAGCGAACAAATGATGTATTGCTCCCAGACAAACTAAAAAACGTCTTTGCTCGCTTTGAGGACAATACAATGCCAAAACCTGTGTGCTCTGCTTCACCGCAGCCAACATGAGTAAAACATTTAAATGTGTTAACCCTCGCAAGGCTGCCAGCCCAAACGGCATCCCTAGCCGCATCCTCAGAGCATGCCCAGACCAGCTGGCTGGTGTGTTTACGAACATATTCAATCAATCCCTATCTCAGTCTGCTGTTCGCACATGCTTCAATAGGGCCACCATTTTTCCTCTTCCCAAGAAAGCTAAGGTAACTGAGCTAATCGACAATCCCCCCGTAGCACTCACTTCCGTCATCATGAAGTGCTTTGAGAAACTAGACAAGGATCATATCACCTCCACCCTACCTGACACCCTCGACCCACTCCAATTTGATTACCACCCCAATAGGTCCACAGACGACGCAATTGCAATCACACCCATCTGGACAAGAGGAATACCTATGTTAGAATGCTGTTCATCAATGACAGCCCCGTATTTAACACCATAGTACCCCCTAAACTGATAATTAAGCTCGAGACCCCGCCCTGTGCAACTGGGTCCTGCACTTTCTGACCTGCCACCCCCAGGTGGTGACAGTAGGAAACAACATTTCCACCCCGCTGATCCTCAACACTTGGGACCCAAAAGGGTGCGTTCTCAGACCTCTCCTGTACTCCCTGTTCACCCATGACTGCGTGGCCATGCACACCTCCAACTCAATCATCAAGTTTGCAGATGACACTACAGTGGAAGGCTTGATTACCAACGAGATGGCCTACAGGGAGGAGGTGAGGGCCCTCAAAGAGTGGTGTCAGGACAATAACCTCACACTCAACTTCAACAAAACAAAGGAGATGATTGTGAACTTCAGAAAACAGCAGAGGGAGCATCCCCCTAACCACATCGAAGGGGACAGTAGTGGAGAAGGTGGAAGGTTTTATGTTCCTTGAAGTACACATCACTGACAAACTGAAATGATCCACCCACATAGACAGCGTGGTGAAGAAGGTGCAACAGCGCCTCTTCAACCTCAGGAGGCTGAAGAAATTTGTCTTGTCACCGGAAACACTCAAAAACCTTTACAGATGCACAATCGAGAGCATCCTGTTGGGCTGTTTCACTGCCTGGTACAGTAACTGCTCCGCATACAACCGTCTGCACAACGCATCACCGGTGGAAAACTACTTGCCCTCCAGGAAACCTACACCACCCGATGTCACAGGAATGTCAAAAAAATCATCAAGGACAACAACCACCCGAGCCACTGCCTGTTCACCTCGCTGTCATCCAGAAGCCAAGGTCAGTACAGGTGTATCAAAGCTGGAACCAAGAGTCTGAAAAACAGCTTCTGTCTCAAGGCCATCAGACTGTTAAGTAGGTCAGAGACTGTATGTGGGAAATCACTCTGGGAACTCGCATTCTTATTCCTTCAAGTTTGCATATCTAATGGTTACGCTTCTGGGTTTGCAAAAAATGTCAATTTTCCGCACCCATCAGTAACTGTCTGTTTTGCATGGTAAAGGTTACAGACACCGCATCGATTTATTTGCTCCTCTTCTGATTTGAATAGACCCTGATAAAATAAGTAATGTGGATCTCAGGTGTGAGGCTTTGTCTAGTTCAGACACATCCCCAAAGCCAACACCTCATTTGGCCGCCTTTTTTTCCAGTTCTCTGCTGCTAGTGACTGGAACGAATTGCAAAAATTGCTGAAGCTGGTGACTTTTATTTCCCTCACCAACTTTAAATATCAGCTATCTGAGCAGCTAACCGAACGCTGCAGCTGTACATAGTCCATCTGTAAATAGCCCACCCAATCTACCTATCTCATCCCCATACTGTTTTTATTTACTTTTCTGCTCTTTTGCACACCAGTATCTCTACTTGCACAGAGTCTTACTTCCTGTGTGAAACAGCCATAAGAAGGAGACATTATTCAAATGAAATAGAAGAAGTTGCCTACCAGTGCTCTGTATGCTGTAACTGTCTTCCCATGGCTCAAAATGGCTTGGCCTCAAACATTCAGATGACACACTCCTTCAAACAGTGAAGGTCAAATTTCCTGGTGGGTCAATGTAAGCTAAAGCTGACAGAGCTAATAGTCAGCTGTCTGAGAAGCTCAAACACGAAGGCTGACAATTTCATTTAAGTCATTTAATTTAATTTCAATTTGCAACATGACCTTGTGTTGGCATCCTTCTGGAGAAACTTGTTTCAAATTGTTTGAAGTAGGAATCAAATCTTACACAAAATATATTTGACAATTAAATGTGAAGTAATGCCAAAAACAACAAGCAGTCAATTATTCTTGGACTGTGCTAGACATGGACATGGGAGATGGTTGGCTGCCTTGATTGGCTGATGCTTAATGATTTTCAACAAGTGACTGGATGAGGCATAGGTTTAGCCAATAGCACATGGGTAGACCATACTTCAGGTCTCAAGAAGGAAACTTATTATTCTATTCAAACTGTATCTATTACCTTGGGTGAGATCATGCCTATGGACACCCAGTTGCATTGTCAATGTTTGGATAAGCCCCAAATGTGTAAACTTGGCTTTTACACAATGACTCAGCCTCTAAATGTAGTTTTTTTGCACCTAATTTGTTCATGGGCAGTTCCACAAGTCCATATTTTCGGCTCATCCCCTTTCAACTGTCTCTTCTTCATATTCAGATCTACAAAGGCTGATTACCTGTGATATCTGCCACAATCCCCCACCCCTCTACACAGGATGTTTTGATACAGATTTAGGATCTTAATTTGAATTATGTTTTAGTCCCACGCGTGGAAGTTGAATGCTTTGACAAATCGAATGTGAAAGTGAGAGTGGTTCAGTGAGTGGGCTGGAAGATGATGAATGCAGGAAAGAACGTTCCTTTTCAGAACCATGGAGAGCGCATTATGTATTGTGGCGCAGCCCCTTTTTCTACTCGGTGTTAGAGACATATGTATTTGCTAAACTGCTCTAATCCCACTGCTCTCTAAACCATGGTTCACAATTTTATAAACTCCCAAATCATCCCCAAAATGCAATTTAATTGATGTAACTGTTGAGTGTTTTTTAATCAGTTTGGTAAACATGTTCCTCCCATTGTGACATTGCCAACCATTCCGAATGGAATAATTTGACGTATTAATGGTTCCCTATAAAACAATTTAATTCTAAGAAAGTGTCATATGGTCTTGAACTCGGTCAAATCACAGCAGCATGAAGGGCGATAATGAGTAGGCCTACATTCAGTCGTTTTTTGAAAGCGACCACGCTGAGATTGCTCCGCGAGCGGCCGCTTCTGTGTGCAGCTGGCCTGGTGATCGCGACGGGTTCGGCAGTCTACTTTCATAACAAATATTACGGCGTCGTTGAGGATGAACCGGCCACCTTGGAGATCGTGGACCGTGTTGTCACCTTTGAAGAGGGTACATTTACATATTTTACAATGTCTAAATAGCAATACTGACTGTATAAACATGTAGAAAAAAAGGAGGAAGGGAAGCGCTGCTAAGGTACACAATAGAAGCTTTTGGTAGACAGAAGGTGCTCTTTGGTAAAAGGGGTAAATTGGCCGTCTAAAAGAAAGGAGGACCAAGGCACTCTTCATAAAATTAATTAAAATGCCTTTATTTGTATCGAATGTTCAATGGAAAGTTTTTAAACATGGTTTCCCTTGAACATGACATACAAATGAAGGCATTTTAATGAATGATATGAAGAGTTCCGTGGTCCTCCTTACTTTTTGACATGCTCTCTATAGTCCGGACTGAAACTATATTCAGGCGTTGTCTAAAATGGCACCTTATACGCTATTCCCTATTTTTTTTTTTACCAGGGCCCTTAGTAATATGGTCAAAAGGCTCTGGTTAATAGTAGTGCTATAAATAGGGAATAGGGTGCCATTTAGGACTGATTTGATGACATGATGATGGCTAGTAATTCCACTATTAACAACAACAAACGAACATGCTCCTCTGAAACCAAACCTTTTCTTTAGGTTTAATTGAAGATATTGGAACATTATGCAGACACATAAATACAATGTGATATCATACAATATAAACACAATTCAATTATAAGTTCAGCCTAACTACATGGACAGATGTTTGGTGTAGTATTTCTTAAACTTAGAGAAAATAATCCTTTATTGTTTATTCATAAAGATCATGATCCCACCCTGGACCAAGAGGACCCAGTCCTTGTTCAGGTAAGAATACTGTAGGCCTATCAATAGTCTGGGTACCGGTCGGGTTTCTGCTCTCTTGCCAATTCCATCGTGGCAAAATGATATTTGCATGACAATCCCATAAGGAGTTGTCAGAGAGCTGAAACCGTCTGGCACCCAGGCTATAACAATACTGCTTCATTATCAGGACTGGTTCAATAACAATCTGACATTCAAACTGTAATTTTACTGACTTGAAAATGGATCCTGATTTATTCCTTAGTTTGTGGATGAGGAGGTTGGGCAGCAGCCCTGTCTGGCTTTAGTCCCTTGGTCTGGACCTCTGTGGGTTCCCAGCTCTGTAAGTCCAACAGTACTGATACTCTCTTGTCTTCACTCTTGTCTATGTAACTTAAACACACACATGACGTTTTCTGAAGAACAATATGGGAATACATTTCTGTAAACATATTCCACGTTTTTTACAACTGCAGCTGACTTATTACCTTACCCTTGCTGGGAGGATGATAGTGAGAGAGCTGGCAGTGTTAAACACACAGGTAACCATGCAGATTATTGGACAAAGATCATATTTTCTAATAGGCATGATTACCTTCAGTATCCACTATGGTCGTGAAATACTTTGTTGTCCTTTCCCTCATTTTCTCACAGATTTTCATGATGGAGCAGCCTATTTTCATCTGTTTCAATCCTGTAGGGAGGTTGGTGTGGGAGGAACTGTCTTCTCAAACTGAACAGGTAGCCATTCATATGCAGGTACCTCAGATGTTTCCTCAACCTTAGAACACAGACCTGTGTAGTTCAACTGCCAAATCTTTTAGCATCTATAATCAGTGGCCACCACTTGCGATCCTCCCTATACATCTGTCATTCCTTTAGGCTACCAGTCTATCATTCAAATGGACTCTTAAATTGATCCTGTCTTGTTCCTTAGTATGTGGATGAGGAGGTTCAGCAGCAGCCCGGTCTGGCTTTAATTCCTTGGTCTGGACCTCAGTGGGTTTCAAGTGCCGTGAGTCCATCCATGCTGATACTCTCTGGTCTTTAGGGGGGCTTAAACATAAACATAATGTTCTCTGAAGAAGAAAAAAACGTATGGAAATGCATTTCTGTAAACATATTCCCTTTTGTTATAGCCTGTCAAACTGCAGCCAACGTATTACCTAACCCATGCTGGGAACACGCTGGTGAGAGAGATGTCAGTATTAAATACACAGGTAACCATGCCGAAAATTAACCAATGCTCATGTGATCTAATAGGGATAATTACCTTCAGTATCCACTATGGTAGATTAATACTTTGACGTCTTTAAAGCTGTTTCTTATTGTTCACAGATTTTCATGATGGAGCAGCCGATTTTCATCTGTTTCACTCCTGTAGGGAGGATGGTGTGGGAGGAACTGACTTCTCAAACTGAACAGGTAGCCATTCATGTGCAGATACTTCAGATGTTTCCTTAACATTTGAACACAGACCTGTGTAGTTCAACTGCCAACCCTTTCAGAATCTATAATGCAGTGGCCTCCTTTTGAGATCCTCCATATACCAGTCTGTCACTCCTATAGGCCACCAGTCTATCATTCAAACTGACTCATAAATTGATCCTGTCTTGTTCCTTAGTATATGGATAAGGAGGTTGGGCAGCAGCCCTGTCTGGCTTTAATTCCTTGGTCTGTTTGTTAATAATCACAGAGAAAGCTCTACAATTAGGGGATGTCTTTGTTTTGCAGCCAAATAGTGAAGACTCTGGTTTTCCCTTTGAGAAGATGCAGCTGGTTGGGAACTGGGGTTCGTTTCATTTCCATACCTGGATGATCCGTTATGGACGAGTGCAGGTACTTCAGACATATTCTTAACATTTATGAACACACCTGTGTGTTTTAACTCCCATTTGTCTCTGGGGTTTCTTTTGTATGTCTGGTCCTAATTGAAACCTAGAGGAAAGTTGTTGTACGAACATCGTGTGGACTCTATATCACTGCCAGTGGTGATCACCTGCCAAATGATATAGAAATCTAAAATATACAGAGAGGTGTGCAGACTGAAGCCGTTTTTCCTTATAGCAAAACGAAGAGGACATGCATCACCTGTGCATTGTGAGGGGAGTGGAGAAACAGCTGTGGTGGAGCAGAGTCATTCAGGAAAAAATCCTGGACCCATGGGTGAGAGATTCTCAACTGATCTTTCATCTCAAATGCACCTGATTTGTGTCAAATGCTGCACCAAATATAGGGCTACTTATATTTCCTGAATGAAATGTAATTTTTCCAATGTGCCTCTTTGAAAGGGTAATGTCCAGGTGGTCCTCACCAACAAGGAGTTGACTGGTATTAAGGTACAGTCAAACACTCATAAAAGAAAATGGAAAGTGGCAAATGTCCATTTACCTATGTAAATAAATGTTGACAAAATGAAATGATACATTTAAATTTCTATCCTAATTTTTAGTACCTTGGTAGAAGGATCCATGGACTCAGGTCTTGCCTCGTCAAGAGGAGGTCAGAGTTCACCTATTATGAGGACGCCCAGGTATGCCTTGTTGATTCTCTGTGGTAGGATTTATTTCAATGTTTGGTTGAGGGGTTTTCAACATTGTGGTTGGGCTGACGGTGTTGTTTGTTAAACAGCAGGTGGATATCTCCACCACAGTGGAGGGGTTCCAGGAGAGGGGGGATGACATGATGACGTATCAGTTCTCTACCTCTGACATTATCACCACCCCTCATGAGCCGTCCTCTGGCTCCTCTCAGCAGTTCCCCCAGGATTCTCCACCTCCCCCTCCGCCTCCCCCGTTCCCTTCCCCTCCACCTTACCACTTCACCCAGGACCAGACCCCTGACAGCACTCCTCAGGTAAAACTCTTTCTACAGTCAATAACCCTTTTTATTTGTTTTCCTGACATTTGTACTTGTGTGTTCAGGTGTGTCTCAGTGTCATTGTGTTCCAAGCACAGTGTTTTGGTTTCAACAGGTTTGTCAAGTTTTTAGGTCAGGATGAAAGTATTGTTATGATGTCACTGAATGTTTTGTCCTCTTCAGTTGCAGGTGAAATGCAGTTTAGTATTTATTTTTATTTACTTGTCTATGTAAGTTAGTTAAGAACATATTCTTAACTGACTTACCTTGGGAGCCCAGAGTTGATGTTAATGTGATGTCTGTTTTAGGAGTTTGTGGAGGAGCAACATAATGTTGCAGATGTGCCCCAGCTGTGGTGAGTTTGCTTTCCTGTGTTCATCTATAGTAAAAACATTTGCTTTGAAATAATCTGCCCCTATATTGTAGTTATACAGATGTAGGACCTTAATAACCTTTTACTGCAGTGGGCTAAATCAGGGTCACTGTCAGGATCGTCATCAGAACACTCGGACCAAAGCGCAGCGTGAAATCGGTTCGACATCTTTTATTTGAAGTGAACCGCACAAAAACAATAAAGAATAAATGAAACGTTATGATCTGGAGTGCTCAAAGGCAACAACACAAAAACAAGATCCCACAAAACACAGAGGGGAAATGGCTGCCTAAATATGATTCCCAATCAGAGACAATGATAAACAGCTGCCTCTGATAGGGAACCATACCAGGCCAACATAGAAAAAAACAACCTAGATTACCCACCCTAGTCACACCCCAACCTAACCAAAAAAGAGAATAAAAAGGCTCTCTATGGTCAGGGTGTGACAGTCACACACAGTGTTTCTTAGTAGGCTTAAACAAATCTACCTTGAAACAAAAGTGTACATCTCACACACATGGATATAGTCTTAAAAAAAGAAGACACCATTAGCATTTCAGATATCGAGTTGAAACACTTTATATACACTACCGTTCAAAAGTTTTCAAACACCTACTGATTCAAGGGTTTTCTTTATTTTTACTCTTTTCTACGTTGTAGAATAATAGTGAAGACATCAAAACTATGAAAGAACACATGGAATCAAAATATATTTTAGGTTTGAGATTCTTCAAATAGTCACCCTTTGCCTTGACAACAGCTTTGCACACTTTTGGCACACTTTTGGCATGGGAAATATTTGTTATTATGTGGATTATAATTTACATTTTTGTAGGGGTTCATATATTTTTCTTTAGGGCAAATCAAGTCTGTAATTCCAAACTTTAAAAGCCTTTTTAAAACTAAAATACAATACAAGTGTCTCAGCAACAAACATTTACATTTACATTTTACATTTAAGTCGTTTAGCAGACGCTCTTATCCAGAGCGACTTACAAATTGGTGCATTCACCTTATGACATCCAGTAGAACAGTCACTTTACAATAGTGCATCTAAATCTTAAAGGGGGGTGAGAAGGATTACTTATCCTATCCTAGGTATTCCTTAAAGAGGTGGGGTTTCAGGTGTCTCCGGAAGGTGGTGATTGACTCCGCTGTCCTGGCGTCGTGAGGGAGTTTGTTCCACCATTGGGGGGCCAGAGCAGCGAACAGTTTTGACTGGGCTGAGCGGGAACTGTACTTCCTCAGTGGTAGGGAGGCGAGCAGGCCAGAGGTGGATGAACGCAGTGCCCTTGTTTGGGTGTAGGGTCTGATCAGAGCCTGGAGGTACTGAGGTGCCGTTCCCCTCACAGCTCCGTAGGCAAGCACCATGGTCTTGTAGCGGATGCGAGCTTCAACTGGAAGCCAGTGGAGAGAGCGGAGGAGCGGGGTGACGTGAGAGAACTTGGGAAGGTTGAACACCAGACGGGCTGCGGCGTTCTGGATGAGTTGTAGGGGTTTAATGGCACAGGCAGGGAGCCCAGCCAACAGCGAGTTGCAGTAATCCAGACGGGAGATGACAAGTGCCTGGATTAGGACCTGCGCCGCTTCCTGTGTGAGGCAGGGTCGTACTCTGCGGATGTTGTAGAGCATGAACCTACAGGAACGGGCCACCGCCTTGATGTTAGTTGAGAACGACAGGGTGTTGTCCAGGATCACGCCAAGGTTCTTAGCGCTCTGGGAGGAGGACACAATGGAGTTGTCAACCGTGATGGCGAGATCATGGAACGGGCAGTCCTTCCCCGGGAGGAAGAGCAGCTCCGTCTTGCCGAAGTTCAGCTTGAGGTGGTGATCCATCATCCACACTGATATGTCTGCCAGACATGCAGAGATGCGATTCGCCACCTGGTCATCAGAAGGGGGAAAGGAGAAGATTAATTGTGTGTCGTCTGCATAGCAATGATAGGAGAGACCATGTGAGGTTATGACAGAGCCAAGTGACTTGGTGTATAGCGAGAATAGGAGAGGCCCTAGGACAGAGCCCTGGGGGACACCAGTGGTGAGAGCGCGTGGTGAGGAGACAGATTCTCGCCACGCCACCTGGTAGGAGCGACCTGTCAGGTAGGACGCAATCCAAGCGTGGGCCGCGCCGGAGATGCCCAACTCGGAGAGGGTGGAGAGGAGGATCTGATGGTTCACAGTATCGAAGGCAGCCGATAGGTCTAGAAGGATGAGAGCAGAGGAGAGAGAGTTAGCTTTAGCGGTGCGGAGCGCCTCCGTGATACAGAGAAGAGCAGTCTCAGTTGAATGACTAGTCTTGAAACCTGACTGATTTGGATCAAGAAGGTCATTCTGAGAGAGATAGCGGGAGAGCTGACCAAGGACGGCACGTTCAAGAGTTTTGGAGAGAAAAGAAAGAAGGGATACTGGTCTGTAGTTGTTAACATCGGAGGGATCGAGTGTAGGTTTTTTCAGAAGGGGTGCAACTCTCGCTCTCTTGAAGACGGAAGGGACGTAGCCAGCGGTCAGGGATAAGTTGATGAGCGAGGTGAGGTAAGGGAGAAGGTCTCCGGAAATGGTCTGGAGAAGAGAGGAGGGGATAGGGTCGAGCGGGCAGGTTCAAACGAGTGATCAAATTAAGATCCTACATTGGTATGGTTTTTCTAAATCCTGCAGTTGTAACATAGGCTAACATTAAAGGATATCTTCATCTCATGGCATTAATGTATGCTTTAGCTTCTTATGTTGCACATTTGCTACTAAACATTTCTATTTACAGGAGTTACTTTGGAAACCAAGGGACAAGCAACTTCTCTCTGAGGCTGGCCGGTATCCGACGTGCTATGGAGGTGAGAAAGTATGAATTTACCACCTTTTGAATTTCATTTGATGTACATTTCTGTACCATTTCTAAATGTACTGTCTTGTTCTCACAGGCTCTGACATCCTCAGACAGTACCTCCCTTAATTACCTCACCCACGCTGGGAGGATGGTGTTGAGTGGACTGTCCGAGCTCAACCAGCAGGTAACCATTCAAATAATTGTACAACATTCATCAGACCAGATATATAGTTCCCACTGGGCACAGATGTAATTTCAGCGTGTCGTGTTTAGTTACATTTGGTTGAGTTGTCAACTAATATGAATTCAATCAAAAAAATGTACCATGTCATTGGACTTAGGTTAAAAGTTTGGTGAAAAAAATATGTTGATAACTCTTTTCAATTCCAATCAGTTTTCCATGTTTATTCAACATCATCACATTACATTGTTGTTGTTGAAATGACAAGGAAACAAAGTTGATTCAACCAGTCTTTGCCCAGTGGCTTACATTTAGGCAATAGTGATTCATAAGGTTTAGTTGAAATGTTCCAATGTTTTACAAGCCAAACAATCAGAGGCCCTCTGAATTACAGACCTGAAGCTTTGAGTTTAAGATCCAAGTTCTAAGGAATTTTATGATTGTTTTGTTTTGAGGATGTGAGGCAGTTTCAGCAGGCCTACGACATCCTGGTGAACTTCATTAATGAGCCAGCAAACAGGGAGCAACTAGAGCTGGAGATGGCTCTTGTAGGAGTAGGTTTACATGCAAGCTTGAGCGTTAGCTGCAGGCACCGTCTGCTCATCCAACATCTCCTCAATGAGACTTTCTAAAGTGCTTGTCAATGAAAAATATGTAATTATCTTATTTGTTTGACTTCAGATCAACCACATCAATTTCACGGATGTATTTTATGAATTTGTTCTACTGAGCCTTCTTGAAGGAAAAACATCTCTTCCAACATCTGTAAGTGACCCTAATAATGTAAACATCCTGTTGTTTATCTACCCCATCCACACTGTAGCCATACCAGGTCTGTAGACACTCACTCATGTCCCCTGTTCCTACTCCAGAGGCCTGGTAGCTTCTATTATCTGCTCATGGAAGTGATGATGAGGATTCGCCCTCCTGGAGGAGCCTGGACAGAGTCTGCTGGGAACTTCTACCTCCTCATTAAGGTGCATATTTATTTATTTATTCTCTGTCTCTCTCTCTCTCTCTCTCTCTCTCTCTCTCTCTCTCTCTCTCTCTCTCTCTCTCTCTCTCTCTCTCTCTCTCTCTCTCTCTCTCTCTCTCTCCCTCTCTCTCTCTCTCTCTCAAACTGTGTGTGATGGTTTGTCATCCTTATCTTTGTAGCTGGTCATTAACTATTTGTTGATGATGTGTCTGTTGTCGTCAGGATCAGATGATGGCGTTGTTGGACTCCATCTTCAACCTCGATGAGTCCATCTATGAAAGCCCTCAGAGGCTCTCGTGGCAGGTGATGGAGATTCTAGAAATGCAGGTTGACTTCCTCCTGTCCAGCCTGGATTAAGGGTCGCAAACTGAGTTGAAGATCCCAAACACTAAATAAAGTATTTTGCATTTAAACATTATCTGTCAATCTCAAACTAATTTTACATAATGTCAAATCAAATCAAAGCACATTTTATTGGTCACAAACACATGCTTAGCAGATGTTAATGCGAGTGTAGCGAAATGCTTGTGCTTCTAGTTCTGACCGTTCAGTAATATTTAAAAAGTCATCTAACAATTTCAAAACAACTACCTTATACACACACAAGTGTAAAGGAATGAATAAGAATATATACATGTAAATATATGGATGAGAGATGGCCGTGCGGCTTTGGCAAGATACAGTAGATGGTATGGTACAGTATATACATATGAGATGAGTAATGTAGGGTATGTAAACATTATATAAAGTGGCATTGTTTAAAGTGACCAGTGATACATTTATTACATCCAATTTTTTATTATTTAAGTGGCTAGAGATTTGAGTCAGTAATTTGGCAGCAGCCACTCAATGTTAGTGATGGCTGCTTAACCTCACTAGGGAATGTGGGACGCTAGCTTTCGATGTCCATCATTTATATCCAAATACCTCCTTTTTGTTCTCGTATTTAGCCCAGTAATCCAAATTCATGAGGCGCGAGCAGCTGAAAAGTCAAAACGTTCCGTTACAGTCCGTAGAAACATGTCATCGATGTATAGAATCAATCTTTAGGATGTTTTTAACATATATCTTCAATAATGTTTCAACTGGAGAATTCCTTTGTCTGTAGAAATGCAGTGGAACGCAAGCTAACTCTCCGTGAACGGGCGTGATCAGCTCATGCCACTCTGGCAGATGTCTGTGTAACGGCTTTCTTCCTGGGAAGGAGAGGCGGACCAAAACGCAGCATGGTTAGGGTTAAACATCTTTAATAAAGACGAATACCGGGAAAACACTACAAATATACAAAACAATAAATGTGAAAATCGAAAACAGTCCTGTGTGTTGAAACAAACACAGACACGGAAATAATCACCCACAAACCCCAACACAAAACAAGCTACCTAAATATGGTTCCCAATCAGAGACCATGACTAACACCTGCCTCTGATTGAGAACCATATCAGGCCAACCACAGAAACAGACAAACTAGACACACAACATAGAATGCCCATCCAGCTCGTTCTGTTATACTCACAGACATCATTCAAACAGTTTTAGAAACTTCAGAATGTTTTCTATCCAAATCTACTAATTATATGCATATTCTGGCTTTTATGGCTGAGTAGCAGGCAGTTTAATTTGGGCACGCTTTTCATACAAAATTCCGAATGCTGCCCCCTACCCTAGAGAAGTTAACAGTCTGATGGCCTTGATGATCTGTTTGGCCTTCTGTTACATCGAGTGGTGTAGGTGTCCTGGAGGGCAGGTAGTTTGCCCCCAGTAATATGTTGTGCAGACCTCACTACCCTCTGGAGAGCATTACGGCTGTGGGAGGAGCAGTTTCCGTACCAAGCGGTGATACAGCCCGACAGGATGCTCTCGATTGCGCATCTGTAAAAGTTTGTTTGTGTTTTCGTTGACAAGTCGAATTTCTTCAGCCTCCAGAGGTTGAAGAGGCGCTGTTGCGCCTTCTTCATCACGCTGTCTGTGTGGGTGGACCAGTTCAGTTTGTCCGTGATGTATACACAGAGGAACTTAAAACTTTCTCCACCACGGTCCCGTCGATGTGGATAGGGGGGTGCTCACTCTGCTGTTTCCTGAAGTCCACGAGCGTCTCGTTTGTTTTGTTGACGTTGAGTGTGAGGTTATTTTCCTGACACCACACTCCGAGGGCCCTCAACTCCTCCCTGTAGGCCATCTCGTCATTGTTGGTAATCAAGCCTGCCACTGGAGTGTCGTCTGCAAACTTGATGATTGAGTTGGAGGCGTGCATGGCCACGCATTCATTTGTCAGCTCAAGCCATCTCCAGTGACCATACGCCCAGATTAGCTGCAGGGAACTAGAGTGGAGACAATAAAAACACAGACACTAACAGAACAGAAATATCCTCCTATTTGTTAAGTGTTAATTGGTAACTATTAATATCAAACAAATCATGTAAATGTATAATTTTTCTATCACAGAAGTCACATAATAAGTTCTGTGTGTGCAATAATGGTGTTTAACATGATTTTTCAATGACTACCTCATCTCTGTACCCTACACATACAATTATCAAATCAAATTTGATTTGTCACATGCGCCGAATACAACAGGTGTAGTAGAACTTATAGTGAAATGCTTATTTAAAAGCTCTTAACCAACAATGCAGTTCAAGAAATAAAGTTGATAAAATATTTACTAAATAAACTAACTAAAATCAAATTACATGTACATAACAATAACGATGACTGGGCCTTTCTGTGACACCGCCTAGTTTATAGGTCCTGGATGTCAGGAAGCTTGGCCCCAGTGATTTACTGGTCCATACACACTACCCTCTGTAGCGCCTTACGGTCAGGATGCTCTCGATGGCACAGCTCTAGAACCTCTTGAGGATCTGGGGACCCATGTCAAACATGAGGGGGAAAACATGTTGTCGTGCCCTCTTCACATCTGTCTTGGTGTGTTTGAATCATGATAGTTTGTTGGTGATGTGGACACCAAGGAACTTGAAACTCTCGACCCGCTCCACTTCAGTCCCATCGATGATAATAGGGGGCCTGTTCGGCCCGCCATTTCCTGTAGTCCACAATCAGCTCCTTTGCCTTACTCACATTGAGAGAGAGGTTGTTGTCCTGGTACCACACTGCCAGGTCTCTGACCTCTGTCCTCCTCCCTATTATCTGTAAGGTCCCCCAATCGAGCAGTGAACTTCAAACACAGATTAAACCACAAAGACCAGGGAGGTTTTCCAATGCCTCACAAAGAAGGGCACCTATTGGTAGATGGGTAAAAAAAAGCAGACATTAAATATCCCTTTGAGCATTGTGAAGTTATTAGTTACACTTTGGCTGTTGTACCAATTCACCCAGTGACTACTAATTAATCGTCAATAATGATGAGTGAGAACGTTGCAGACACACAATTATCATAAGCACAAGACATGCTAATCTCCCACCATTACAATAACAGGGGAGGTTAGCATTTCTGGGGTGTATGATATTTATACCTCTGTAACTTTCTCACTCCTCAGTATTCATGATTCATTCAGGATTATCCCTAATCATGGTAGCATCCACATTAATGTAGATTTGTTTAGAAACATATTATATTCTTATCTACAATAAAAGTGACTCCAAAATGACACAATACATTATTTACCATTCATTTCTGTTGGGCACAAAATAATCTGAAACACAACCAAAACAAAGAGCAAATGCATCCAACAACTTTGTAGAGTCACAAGCTTGATGAAGTCATTAATGTGGTGTCAATATGGGACCAAGTACCTTTTACTACTTTAATACACATATAATTTAATTGTCCCAATACTTTTGGTCCCCTAAAATGGGGGGACAGCATACAAAAAGTGCTGTAATTTCTAAAGGGTTCAACCGATATGGATGGGAATACCCTCAAATTAAAGCTGACAGTCTGCCCTTTAACCCCATAGTCTATGTATGATTTAAATCCAAAATCCTGGAGTACAGAGCCAAAACAACAATATTATTACATTTGTGACTGTTCCAATACTATTGGAGCTCACTGTATGTGCATGCAATTTATCTTTATGAATAAAATACAGTAGTTATCTTCAATGGGTTTGGCCATTGATCTTTTGGCTAAAAGATAAGTCATCATTATCTCTGAGTGCTCTTTCACGTTGCTGTTACAAATATTTCATATGTCTGAAGTAAAATATAAAGTGATTTTCTTGTAAATATAAAAACAACCACATCAGCGAATTCAAGGTGCTATTAGAAGCAACATTGAGTCACATTAAATCTCTCACTGTCACAGTCTTCCTCCTCTTCATCTGAAGAGGAGAGGCGAGAAGGATCAGAGGACCAAAATGCGGCATGGTATGTGTTCATAGTGAATTTTAATAAAGAGAACACTGAACACTGCAACACTATACAAAAGAGTAACAAAAACAATAAACCAATGACGACCGTGAAGCTACAAATGAGACCTGTGCTGAACACAAGCCACTAACATAGACAATCACCCACAAACAAACAGTGCAACCCAGGCTTCCTAAGTATGATTCTCAATCAGAGACAACTAATGACACCTGCCTCTGATTGAGAACCATAATAGGCCGAAACATAGAAATCCCAAATCATAGAAAATCAAACATAGACTGCCCACCCAACTCACGCCCTGACCATACTAAATAAATACAAAACAAAGGAAATAAAGGTCAGAACATGACACTCACGTAGTCTCCTTGTGTACGATCCGAACATGTTCAAATCAATTTAAACTTCATGTGCAGACAAAAGGGGAATGAGCAATGCACAAGAGGAATACAATTTTTTTCTCCTCTTCGTTATCAAATGATGCTTTTTTTCTGTGCTGAAGCCCCTTGGCAGAACATTTACATGCAGCCTAAGAGCCATGGGGGGAATTAAGCATTTATCTCCTTCACGGGGGATTAGTTTAATTAAGATTTTGAAGTGAGGGTGAAATAGGGAAAACAGTAATGTGGAGTTCTGTAGAGTTATGGAGGAGCTCTGCAAACCAACATTCAATGGAGGTCCTGAAGAAAGCATCCTTTCTTGATAATGTAGTCCGTGACATGGTCACATTAGCCATCTGTCACGGGATTCTTCTGTTGAAGGAGAGGCGGACCAAAACGCAGTGTGGTAATTTAAATACATCTTTAATAAGGATGAAAATAGAACAATATACAAAATCAAGAAACGTGAAAAAACGAAAACAGCCGCAAAACCTGAACCTATTGGGGAGGGTCTGGGTGGGCATCTGTCGGTGGCGGCTCTGGTGCTGGACGTGGCCCCCACTTCACCATAGTCTTAGTCCGCCCCATTGTCCGCTTCCGTGGCCTCCTATCCACGGCGACCCTTCTAAATGAACCCACTGGACTGAGGGGCAGCTCGGGACAGAGGGGCAGCTCGGGACAGAGGGGCAACTCGGGACAGACTGATGACTCTGGCAGATCCTGGCTGACTGGCGGCTCTGGCAGATCCTGGCTGAATGGCGGCCCTGACAGATCATGGCTGAATGGCGGCCCTGGCAGATCATGGCTGACTGGCGGATCCTGGCTGACTGGCAGCACTGGCAGCTCCTGGCAGACTGGCGGCACTGGCGGCTCCTTGCAGACTGGCGGCACTGGCGGCTCCTTGCAGACTGGCGGCACTGGCGGCTCCTTGCAGACTGGCGCCACTGGCGGCTCCTTGCAGACTGGCGCCACTGGCGGCTCCTTGCAGACTGGCGGCACTGGCGGCTCAGGACAGACGGGAGACTCTGATGGCGCTGGGCAGACGGGCAGCTCCGGCAACGCTGGAGAGGAAGGCTCTGGCAGCGCTGGACTGAGGAGCTCTGGCGCCTCTGGACTGAGGGGCTCTGGCGCCTCTGGACTGAGGAGCTCTGGCGCCTCTGGACTGAGGGGCTCTGGCGCCTCTGGAATGAGGGGCTCTGGCGCCTCTGGACTGAGGGGCTCTGGCGCCTCTGAACTGAGGGGCTCTGGCGCCTCTGGACTGTGGGGCTCTGGCGCCTCTGGACTGAGGGGCTCTGGCGCCTCTGGACTGAGGGGCTGTGGCGCCTCTGGACTGAGGGGCGGGAGCTCTGGCAGCGCCGGACAGGCGGGAGACTGTCCACTATAGGCCTGATGTGTGGTGCCGGCACTGGTGGTACTGGGCCGAGTACACGCACCTCAGGGCGAGTGCGAGGAGGAGAAACAGGGAGTACTGGGCTCTGGACACGCACAGGAAGCCTGGTGCAGGGGGCTGCCACCGGAGGGCTGGTGCGTGTAGGTGGCACTGTATGTCTATGGTGGCCTGCATTGGTTCCCAATCAGAGGGACCATATTTAGGTAGCCATTTTGTCTAGGGTATTTGTGGGTTCTTATTCTATGTTTAGTTGCCTGTATGTACTATCCATATTAGCTTCACAGTTCGTTTTGTTAGTTTGTTCAGTGTTCTTTCTTCATTGAAAGAAGAATGTATGCCTTGGTCTCCTCATTACAATGAACATGACACCCCGTGCTTCACGGTTGGGATGGTGTTCTTCGGCTTGCAAGCCTCCCCTTTTTTCCTCCAAACATAACGATGATCATTATGGCCAAACAGTTCTATTTTTGTTTCATCAGACCAGAGGTCATTTCTCCAAAAAGTACAATCTTTGTCCCCACGTGCAGTTGCAAACCGTAGTCTGAGCAGTGGCTTCTCCCTTGCCGAGCGGCCTTTCAGGTTATTGTTGATATAGGTCTCGTTTTTACTGTGGTTATAGATACTTTTGTACCGGTTTCCTCCAGCATCTTCATACGGTTGTTTGCTGTTGTTCTGGGATTGATTTTCACTTTTCGCACCAAAGTACATTCATCTCTAGGAGACAGAGTGGTATGACGGCTGCGTGGTCCCATGGTGTTCATACTTGCATACTATTGTGTGTACAGATGAACGTGGTACCTTTGGAAATTGCTCCCAAGGATGAACCAGACTTGTGGAGGTCTACAATAGTTTTTCTGAGGACTTGGCTGATTTTAAAAAAATAATGTCAAGCAAAGAGGCACTGCATTTGAAGATAGGCCTTAAAATACATCCACAGGTACACCTCCAATTGACTCAAATTATGTCAATTAGCCTATCAGAAGCTTCTAAAGCCATGGCATCATATTCTGGAATTTTCCAAGCTGTTTAAAGGCACAGTCAACTTAGTGTATGTCAACTTCTGACCCACTGGAATTGTGATACAGTGAAATAATCTGTATGTAAACTATTGTTGGAAAAATGACTTGTGTCATGCACAAAGTAGATGTCCTAACCGACTTGCCAAAACTATAGTTTGATAGCAAGAAATTTGTGGAGTGGAGTTTTAAAGACTCCAACCTAAGTGTATGTAAACTTCCGACATCAACTACATACGCATTCATACACACAAACGCATATATATATATTTCATATATATTTTCCTTTATTCATTTCTAACCCTACCACCCTTCCCCTAATTGGAGTAAACCTGGGAACAATAACACTTAGGCCTCTACTTCCAGGTTATACATACTATATACTACTTTACAATAGTTATATTTTGTTTGATTTTAGTCCTGTCCTTCATCTACCGTCAACCTCTCTCATCTATTTCTGATGTCCATCCAGTTTGATTTCTATTTGCCAAATATTTTTAACTGTGCTGTTTCACAGATGAACCAATTTAGGAGATAAGGTCAGAACCAGAAAAAGCTTTGTTATTGACTACAAAGATTCTATTTGCTATTTTATGAGTGTGTTAAGATCGCACGATGTGGTTGTGGGGATATCAGTGCAAGAGTATGTGTAAACAACATTTTATAAACAAGTTTGTAGTATTTCAGCAGTAGTACTTAGTGGGTGTTGTGCAATGGTAGTAGAATGAGGCAATAATTGGCCATGAACCATAACACTTTCCACAGGAGAAACAGAATCACAAAGCAAGTAAACTCTAATGGTGTTCCCTACCCCTTTACAAGCTATATGTCTCCTATAACTGTCTTAGATGTACACCATTTAAAAGTGAATATCTAAAATTAAGGACTTACGGGCCAAAATATAGTCTATATCTATCAGTCTTGATGACTTATTATGAGTCATCTGTTTTGTTCAACTTCAGACCACAACGTTTTATACACAGAAGGAAACAGCTGTCAGAAAGACAACTCTCTCAGGCAGGAAAGAAGGCGAGCATGTATCACCTGCTTGCATTGTGAGACTAGATATGCAGACATTGTTCTTGACATTGATGAACTTGTCAATCCAGTTACAGTTTATGCCATTACTGTAACAGGTTATCCTATTAGTAGAAATAACTGTGAAAAATAAATCAATACTGTCCTCTAATGGGCTAGAGGTCTTATTGCACCTGCAGGAGGGTTACTTATTGGCTCTTGTAGTTGACCAGAAATTCATGTATTCATGTATTAATATTATAGAAGGCTGTTAGTATAATTTAATTATGCCAATGTGCTTTAATCAATTGAAAGCCCTTAATATATTTTATGAGAATTTGTAAGATTTCTTGTTTGCATAAAATAGACGCAGACCAGTCTTTCAATAATAGGTAATAGAATTTATTCTCGGAGCGCGCTACCACTTAAACACATGCAGCAGTTTATATACAGATCATGACGTCATTTCACTGCTTTAACAGAATCCCCTCCTCTCGACCGGGACAAAGTAAGGTGAAAAGTTAATTCTAACTTACTACCACACTCCCAGATAACTTTTGACCCCTCAACATTATCGATCACCACTGAACTGACAGTTTTATTAGACAGAAAACCTAGGAATGCACTCACTGCCTTATCTAAAAACCCCAGAGCTAAGTTTCAGTTGGGTCAACCATAGGCTAACGACCTTATGTGTTTACTCAGTCCCCAACCCATTTGTTTCTGACTAGTTGGAATGGTGTTCATGAACTTTTTATTACTCCTTGTCCGTGTCTCACCATCCCTTCTTATGAACTCATATTGTTAATCAGATATAATATAACAGAGTATAAGTGTCACGCCTTGGTCATTGTATTTTGTGTTTTTGTTATATGTTTGGTTAGGCCAGGGTGTGACATGGGTTTATATGTTGTTTTTCGTATTGGGGTTTGTAGTATTTGGGATCGCGGCTGATTAGGGGTGTTGTATAGGCTTGGCTGCCTGAGGCGATTCTCAATCAGAGTCAGGTGATTCTCGTTGTCTCTGATTGGGAACCGTATTTAGGTAGCCTGAGTTTCGCTTTGTATTTTGTGGGTGATTGTTCCTGTCTCTGTGTAGTGTTCACCAGATAGGCTGTATTAGTTTTCACGTTCCGTTTGTCGTTTTCATTTATTAAAGATCATGAGTAACAAACACGCTGCATTTCGGTCCGACTCTCTTTCGACAAACGAAGAACGCCGTTACAGAATCACCCACCACTCACGGACCGAGCAGCGTGTTAACAGGCAGCGACAGCGACAGCTTGAACAGCGAAGGGAGGACGTTATGGACAGCAGAGGTATGGAGTATACGACGTGGGAAGAAATCGACAGGTGGGCAGCCGACCCAGAGAGAGTGCAGGAGCCCGCCTGGGATTCTCTGCAGCAATGCGAAGAGGGCTATAGGCGAATGGAGTCGAAAAGGAGAACACGGCGGCGCAGAGCGAAACCCGAAAGTCACCCCCCAAAAAATATTGGGGGGGGGGGGCTCAGGGAGAGTATGGCTGAGTCAGGAGATAGACCTGAGCCAACTCTCCTTGTTTATCGTGAGGAGCCAAGGAGGAGACCAGAACCAGAGCCGGTGTTAGAGGTGAGCAAAGCAGAGACTGTGAAGGAGTTAATGGGGAAAGTGGAGTGGAGAGTAATGAGGGAGTTGCTAGCTTGGTGCTATAGATACGATATTCGTCCGACGGATCGTGTCAGGGATTTGATAGCACCTGAGTTAGCGCTCTATACTCAACCTGAGGTGCGTGTTAGTCGGCTGGTGAAGTTGGTGCCAGCCTCACGCACCAGGCCTCCCTAGCCTTGCACGTCCTGTGCCAACACTGCTCTCAAGATCTCCAGTACGCCTTCACGGTCTAGCCCATCCTGTGCCACCTCCACACTCCAGTCCTCCGGTGGCAGCTCCCCGCACCAGGCTTCCTGTGCGTGTCCTCGATCCTGTAGCACCAGTTCCAGCACCACGCACCAGGCCTTCAGTGGTCCTTCTGTAGCTCAGTTGGTAGAGCATGGCGCTTGTAACGCCAGGGTAGTGGTTTCGATACCCGGGACCACCCATACGTAGAATGTATGCACACATGACTGTAAGTCGCTTTTGATAAAAGCATCTGCTAAATTGCATATATTATTATTATTATAGTGCGCCGCGCCTGTTCAGGGCAGCCAGAGCCTGTCTCCTCTCCTGCGCTGCCGGAGTCGCCAGTCTGCCCCTCAGTCCCGGGCTGCTTCTGTCCCGAGCTGCCCCTCAGTCACGAGCTGCTCCTCAGTTATGTGGGGATCTGGGTGAGGACTATTAGGCCATGGTTGGCGGAGAGGGTGGATTATCCCAGGACGCGAAGGGGAGGAACTAGGACATTGATGAAGTGGGGTCCACGTCCCGAGCCGGAGCCGCCACCATGGACAGACGCCCACCCGGACCCTCCCCAAACACGCTGCATTTCGGTCCGAGTCTCTTCCTTCAACAGACGAACGCCGTTACAATAAGTTTACTTACAGTTCCATTTAAAATTATTTGTTCAGTCATATTAATCATAATTTCCTAACAAAGGCTACAATAAAAGTCCTAAAATAATCTACATCTTGTGTGGTGGGACCCCTACTCATCTTGTACCAGGTAGGACAGAATTATCCTTCCAACACCCATTAGATATGATGATCACTTAATTCCTCTTGTTTGAATCAGAGCAGAGGCTTGTATCAAAACTCAGATGACCAATGATGATTTGAACCC
The DNA here is from genome assembly GCF_021184085.1 of Oncorhynchus gorbuscha. Taxonomy (NCBI): domain Eukaryota; kingdom Metazoa; phylum Chordata; class Actinopteri; order Salmoniformes; family Salmonidae; genus Oncorhynchus; species Oncorhynchus gorbuscha. Next base: position 31,459,940 of record NC_060196.1, on the reverse strand, counting down.
CATATTTATTCAAAATCTGCATAAGGGAGAGTGGGGTCATTTGAGCCAAAGGGGTAAGTTGAGCCACCTTAATTTCGAGGAAACCATACACAAAATGAATCATTTCAGATCTGGGCTCGATCCCGGGCTGTGTCACAGACGGCCTTGACCGGGAGGTCCATGAGGTGGCGCACAATTGCCCCAGCATCGTCTGGGTTAGGGGAGAGTTTGGCCGGCTGTGATGTCCTTGTCCCATCGCGCTCTAGCGACTCCTAGTGGAGGCCGGGCGCATGCACGCAGGCTTCAGTTGCCAGCTGTACGGTGTTTCCTCCAAAACATAGGTGCTGCTGGCTTCTGGTTATGTGAGCAGTGTGTCAAGAAGCTAGGCAGGTTCGTGTTTCAGAGGATGCATGGCTCTCGACCTTCACTTCTCCCGAGTCCGTAGGGGAGTAGCAGCGATGGGACAAGACTGGATATTAGATATCATGAAATTTGGGAGTAAAAGGGGTAAAAAAATAATAATAATAGATAATAATAGAAATATAGTATTTTTTCTAACAAAGATATCTACATATCTTTCAGGATGTTCTGCATTCCTGAAAATGATCAGAATTCACGGAAAACCAAAAATAGGTATCGTGGGACAACTTACACCTGACATATTATCACTACTTTCTTTAAACCACGTCTACATTTATTTCCCAAACACAATTCAACCTGTTAGATTCTGGGTTAAACTTGGAACATTGTTATCATCAGAAGTTAATGGTTATCTGTAGGAGCCAGATGGCTTTGGAATGTGTAGGGGAGATGGGTGGAGATCTAAGAACCTAACAATGTCCCTGAGGGAGAGAGGATAATGTATAACGTTTACATTATGTCAGGATATGTCACTGTTAGCCATCAGGGATCTTATGGGAGGGATCCTCTGGGAGGATAAGTGACACTGTCTGGTATCAATCACCATGACAGCCTTGAGTAGGGGAGGAGTAAGCACTATGGGTAGAGGTCAGGTCAGATGAAGTGAGGAAGAACAGATATCACTAAGGTTCTGTCTAGAAACAGAGATGCATTGGATGTTCAGATGTGGAGGAGGAGACTAAGCCTAGGATAAAGGGTTAAATATCAGTGCTTGTTTGAAATGTCGTTGTCTAAATGCATCTGTATTGACCCTTTGGGAAGAATTATTTTCATTTGATTTTATTTCACCTTTATTTAACCAGGTAGGCAAGTTGAGAACAAGTTCTCATTTACAATTGCGACCTGGCCAAGATAAAGCGAAGCAGTTCGACAGATACAACGACACAGAGTTACACATGGAGTAAAACAAACATACAGTCAATAATACAGTATAAACAAGTCTATATACAATGTGAGCAAATTAGGTGAGAAGGGAGGTAAAGGCAAAAAAGGCCATGGTGGCAAAGTAAATACAATATAGCAAGTAAAACACTGGAATGGTAGTTTTGCAATGGAATAATGTGCAAAGTAGAAATAAAAATAATGGGGTGCAAAGGAGCTAAATAAATTAATTAATTAAATACAGTTGGGAAAGAGGTAGTTGTTTGGGCTAAATTATAGGTGGGCTATGTACAGGTGCAGTAATCTGTAAGATACTCTGACAGTTGGTGCTTAAAGCTAGTGAGGGAGATAAGTGTTTCCAGTTTCAGAGATTTTTGTAGTTCGTTCCAGTCATTGGCAGCAGAGAACTGGAAGGAGAGGCGGCCAAAGAAAGAATTGGTTTTGGGGGTGACTAGAGAGATATACCTGCTGGAGCGTGTGCTACAGGTGGGAGATGCTATGGTGACCAGCGAGCTGAGATAAGGGGGGGACTTTACCTAGCAGGGTCTTGTAGATGGTGGTCCTTCTGTAGCTCAGTTGATAGAGCATGGCACTTGTAACGCCAGGGTAGTGGGTCCCCGGGACCACCCATACGTAGAATGTATGCACACATGACTGTAAGTCGCTTTGGATAAAAGCGTCTGCTAAATGGCATATATTATTATTATATATTGTAGATGACATGGAGCCAGTGGGTTTGGCGACGAGTATGAAGCGAGTGCCAGCCAACGAGAGTGTACAGGTCGCAATGGTGGGTAATATATGGGGCTTTGGTGACAAAACGGATTGCACTGTGATAGACTGCATCCAATTTGTTGAGTAGGGTATTGGAGGCTATTTTGTAAATGACATCGCCAAAGTCGAGGATTGGTAGGATGGTCAGTTTTACAAGGGTATGTTTGGCAGCATGAGTGAAGGATGCTTTGTTGCGAAATAGGAAGCCAATTCTAGATTCAACTTTGGATTGGAGATGTTTGATATGGGTCTGGAAGGAGAGTTTACAGTCTAACCAGACACCTAAGTATTTGTAGTTGTCCACGTATTCTAAGTCAGAGCCGTCCAGAGTAGTGATGTTGGACAGGCGGGTAGGTGCAGGTAGCGATCGGTTGAAGAGCATGCATTTAGTTTTACTTGTATTTAAGAGCAATTGAAGGCCACGGAAGGAGAGTTGTATGAAACTTGGTTAACTTGTTATGGCTGCAATCCCCCTTTCGGGATAAGTGTCACCAACAACCGCTGAATATTTATATTCATGAAATCACAAGTGCAATATAGGAAAACACAGTTTAGGCGTTTTTTTTTCCTGTCATGTCAGATTTAGAAATTATGCTTTACAGCGAAAGCAATCCAAGCATTTGTGTAAGTTTATCGATAGCATAACAAAACATTATGTACGCTAAGCATTAGGTAGCTAGGTCACGTAAATCAGAAAAGCAATCAAATTAATCGTTTATCTTTGATGATCTTCGGATATTTTCACTCACGAGACTCCCAGTTACACAACAAATGTTCCTTTTGTTCCATAAAGATGATTTTTATATCCAAAATACCTCTGTTTGTTTGTAGCGTTATGTTCAGAAATCCACAGGAAAGAGCGGTCATGACAAAGCAGACGAAAATTCCAAACAGTTTCCATAATGTCCACACAAACATGGCAAACGTTTTTTATAATCAATCCTCAGGTTGTTTTTCAAATATGTAATTGATAATATATCAACCGCAAATGCCAGTAGGAGAGGGGAAAACAATAGCTGTCCAAATTCTGTTGCGTGAGCAAAACTCATGTGACCCCTTGACGCGATGTTATCGTTCTGGCTCATTTTTCAAAATAAAAGCCTGAAACTATGTCTGAAGACTGTTGACACCTTGAGGAAGCAATGGGAAAAGGAATCTGGTTCATATCCCTTTAAATCCAGCAAAGGGAGGCTATGGAACATGGAGTTTTCAAAATAGAAGCCACTACCTGTTTTGTTTTTCCTCAGGGTTTCGCCTGTAATATCAGTTCTGTTATACTCACAGATAATATTTTGACAGTTTTGGAAACTTTAGTGTTTTCTGTCCAATACTATGTGCATATATGAGACTGAGGAGCTGGCCGTTTACAATGGGCACCTTTTCATCCAAGCTACTCAATACTGCCCCTGCAGCCATAAAAATGTAAGCTTTTCTAGTGTCCGTTGAGTTATTTACTTTGAGAATTAGAACCTAACAAACCCAGTCACAATCACTTTTTTTGTATTTCAATCATTTTATGCATCTTCTAACACAGGTTTAACACATAACAAAATCATCTATTTTTTCAAATGTATTTTGTACTTTTTTTACCCCTTTTTCTACACATTTTGTGATATCCAATGGGACAAGATATCCAGTCTTGTCCCATCGCTGCTACTCCCCTATGGACTCGGGAGAGGTGAATGTCGAGAGCCATGCATCCTCTGAAACACGACCCCGCCAAGCTTCTTGACACACTGCTCGCTTAAGCCACAAGCCAGCAGCACCAATATGTCGGTGGAAACACTGTACAGCTGGCGACCGAAGCCAGCGTGCATGGGCGCCCGGCCGCCACAAGGAGTCGCTAGAGTGCGATGGGACATCCCAGCCGGCCAAACCCACCCCTAACCCAGACGACGCTGTGCCAATTGTGCACCACCTCATGGATCTCCCGGTCAAGGCCGTCTTCAACACAGCCCGGGATCGAACCCAGATCTGAAGTGACACCTCTTGCAGTGATCAGTACCTTAGACCGCTGCATCACTCAGGAGGCCACTTTGTACTTTTTTTAAACACTTTTTACATAGGTCAGTCTTTGCTGTTACCTCATACCCAAGCAATAATTCCTTGCATTACGCCTGGGAAGAAAATACTTAAGTTTGCTCAACTTTCCATTGGCTCAATCATTGGCTCAACTTGTCTCATGGCCGTTGGTTCAACTTACCCCAAGGAAAACATTTTGACTTTATTAGCCGACACAGCTACTATGATGCACTTTCATGACAGGTTTAGGACCTCATATTAAAGTTTCTAGAGATCCCAACTGATGTATAGAACAATCTAAAAATGATCTACTTTGGTTTAGAGACAAGCATAATGGAACCTCTCACACATTACATTACTTTGACTTGGTGAAAATCTGTTTTTTGGACTTGCTTATCACTTTTTCCATGTGGTTTCCTCCTTCATAAACTCCATGAAATGATGACCGCTTCCTAAATATTTGTAAAATGATTCATTTTGTGTATGGTTTCCTCAAAACGAGGGTGGCTCAAATTACCCCTTTGGCTCAAATTACCCCACTCTCCCTTATGCAGATTTTGAATAAATATGTGGTTCAAATCATCATTGGTCATCTGAGTTTTGCTCTGCTCTGATTCAAACAAGAGGGATTAAATTATCATCATATCTAATGGATGTTGAAAGGATAATTCTGTCCTACCTGGTACAAGATGAGTAGGGCTCCCACCACACAAGAAGTAGATTATTTTAGGACTTTTATTGTAGCCTTCTATAATATTAATACAGTTGTCTATGTAATAATACTGATTGTATATTCATCAGATTTGAAAGAAGCAACATGAATTATGGTCAACTACAAGAGCCAATAAGTAACCCTCCTCCAGGTGCAATAAGCCCTCTAGCCCATTAGAGGACAGCATTGATTTATTTTCACAGTTATGGCTACAAATAGGATAACCTGTTACAATAATGACATGATCTGTAACTGGAATGACAAGTTCATCAATGTCAAGAACAATGTTTGCATATCTAGTCTCACAATGCAAGCAGGTGATACATGCTTGATTTGTTTCCTTAGGCCATGTTCTGTGGAAAGTCTGAGGGTGCTGTCTTTCTGACGCTTCCTGTTTCCTTCTGTGCATAACACGTTGTGGTCTGAAGTTGAACAAAACAGATGACTCATAATAAGCCATCAAGACTGATAGATATAGACTATATTTTGGCCTGTAAGTCCTTTAATTTGAGATTTTCACTTTCAAATGGTGTACATCTAAGACAGTTATAGGAGACATATAGCTTGTAAAGGGGTAGGGAAGACCATTAGAGTTTACTTGCTTTATGATTCTATTTCTCCTGTGGAAAGTGTTATGTTTCATGGCCAATTATTGCCTCATTCCTCCCATTGCACAACATCCACCAAGTGCTACTGCTGAAATGCTACAAACTTGTTCATAATATGTTGTTTACACATACTCGTGCACTGATATCCCCCCCAACCTCATCACGTGATCTTAACACACGAATAAAATAGCAAATAGAATCTTTGTCGTCAAAATTTCTGGTTTCAAAATTAAAGTTACAAATATATGGCAAATATGAATCAAACTGGATGGACATCAGAAACAGATGAGAGAGGTTGAGGGTAGAGGAAGGGCAGGACTAACATCAAACAAAATATAACTATTGTAAAGTAGTATATAGTACGTATAACCTGGAAGTAGAGGCCTAAGCGTTGTTGTTCACTAGTTTACTCCAATTAGGGGAGGGGTGGAAATAGAGTAGTAAAGGAAACATATTTTATAATATATGCATGTATTATTTTTTTATTGAACCAGTTAAGTCAGTTAAGAACAAATTATTTTTTACAATGACAGCCTACCCGGGAAACAGTGTGTTAACTGTGTTAACTGCCTTGTTCAGGGGGAGAACGACAGATTTTTACCTTGTGAGCTCGATTCAATCCAGCAACGTTTCAGTTACTGGCCCAACGCTCTAACCACTAGGTTACCTGTCGCCCCCGAGCTGATAAACATAAATATATATTTCCCCCCAAAATATATGGGGGATTGGAAACGATGCAAACAATTACATTGACAGAAGATACAATCTATCTGCAATATTAAAGCTGATCTACCCCTGAAACAAAATAAAACCTTTTATTTTTAAATGGTCCATCTGCGGTGTTTCCAGAAAGCTCAGGGGAATATTAATGTTGTGGAATTATCACTGATTGATTGAAAACTTGAAGCAATTTATAAAGAACATCCAATCGTCACATTCATTGCAAAGACTGTACAGCAGGACTTTAATTCAGACATGGATTAGAAATGAAATGCCATTCGCCGGTCTCAAAAACTCTTTGTAACAAGCAAAGCAGTGATCAGACAAATACTAAGGCTGCATGCATAGATGTGGCCCTGACACTAATTGAGGTGGTTGTCTGTTGGTCCTAGATAGCCACTTTAAATTTAAATAGTACTTAAATGAGGTTAGCAACTGCTGTGACTGAACAGGCAGACTGATGTCCGATTAAAGTCCATTAGTTTCCCTGGAAACGGAATATCTTAAAAAAGAAGGACAAATCAATTGAAAGTAGACCAGGGATGCAATCTTATCGTGCTGGAAGCAGGGAGTCCTGACAAAGTAGCAGATTATATATATATATAGCAGGTTATTTTTTATCTTTGGAGGATTTCATAGGTGATTTTGGTCAAATGTAAGCTATTTTTCTTTCATATATCATACTTGAATGGACTTCACTTAGCTCCCACAGCATTGGATTGAAATGCAACGAGGCAGAGGTAGAGGTAATATCGTGAGATACTGAAATGTGACGATGCATATCATGCACATTCATACTGTGATAATGACAAATACATATTATATCGCCCAGTTCTAATGCAGATGGCTTATGTTGTAAAGCAAGGATGATGATTCCATGCCCTCATAAAGATCCCAACATAAATCAATATCTACATCATCAACTGACACTGGATCAGTGTCCCCATTAAGCTATCAAAATGATATCTCCTGGTATTTTCATTGGGCAAACTGAATTCAGAATTCCTTAATAGGCTTGCAAAAGTTTCTCATTTTTCCAGGACTGTTTGGAATTCCCACTCATAGCTTGCCTTCCTCAACCAGTTTGTTCAGGTCTCTGCAGATCTTGGTGAGATTAGGCCAGAGAGGGCCACCGGGGGTGTAGAGGTTGGTCAGTAGGTCTTGGTCAGAGTAATGGTTGAAGACATGCCGAATGCGCCCAAGGGATTTGGGAGTCAGGTGTTTCTCTACAAGCTTCAGCAGGATGTCCCTACAATCCGTCAGAAGCTCTGTCATGACAGCCTTATCAAATGTGAACTCCACCTGGGCCAAATAGATGGAGAAGAGATATTAGTGACAGCACAGTAGTAATTACAACACAGTTATTATGAAGATATCCCTCTAGTGGTGTGGGGGCTGTGCTTGGGCAAAGTGGGTGGGGTTATATCCTGACTGTTTGGCCCTGTCCGGGGGTATCATCGGATGGGGCCACAGTTTCTCCTGACCCCTCCTGTCTCAGCCTCCAGTGCTATGCTGCAGTAGTTTATGTGTCGGGGGGCTAGGGTCAGTCTGTTATATCTGGAGTACTTCTCCTGTCTTATCCGGTATCCTGTGTGAATTTAAGTATGTTCTCTCTAATTCTCTCTTTCTCTCTTTCTTTCTCTCTCTCGGAGGACCTGAGCCCTAGGACCATGCCTCAGGACTACCTGGCATGATGACTCCTTGCTGTCCCCAGTCCACCTGGCCGTGCTGCTGCTCCAGTTTCAACTGTTCTGCTTGCGGCTATGGAACCCTGACTTGTTCACCAGATGTGCTACCTGTCCCAGACCTGCTGTTTTCAACTCTCTAGAGACAGCAGGAGCCGTAGAGATACTCTTAATGATCAGCTATGAAAAGCCAACTGACATTTACTCCTGAGGTGCTGACTTGCTGTACCCTCGACAACTACTGTGATTATTATTATTTGACCATGCTGGTCATTTATGAACATTTGAACATCTTGGCCATGTTCTGTTATAATCTCCACCCGGCACAGCCAGAAGAGGACTGGCCACCCCTCATAGCCTGGTTCCTCTCTAGGTTTCTTCCTAGGTTTTGGCCTTTCTAGGGAGTTTTTCCTAGCCACCGTGCTTCTACACCTGCACTGCTTGCTGTTTGGGGTTTTAGGCTGGGTTTCTGTACAGCACATTGAGATATCAGCTGATGTAAGAAGGGCTATATAAATACATTTGATTTGATTTGAAATTAGATTTATAACAGCTGTAACAGGTGCTAGTTTATGGTATTGGCTTCAGGATAAACACTATTGTAAGTGGGGCATTGTTGTTTCCTATTAAAGTCCCCTCAGGATTCTGTCCAGATAGTTTGACATTTTACCAGGTATGATCAATGACTGTAGGGTGGTTATATCATGCAGGCTTTAGGTTGTTGGCATCATGCAGAGTTCAAATGAGGCTCTGAAGAGTTCTGCCTGCAAAGTTACCTCCTGGAAGCTGATTGCCGTCATGACCCCCTGGTGCAGCTTCTTCTTGAAGTCCTGAGCCAGGCTGAGCTCCTCTTGACTGAAGCGATCGTGCCGAAAGAGAATGCCCACCTTTACCACCACCTTGACCAGGTCTTTGACCACCTTCTGGGCTTCCGTGCGGTTCCCAGAGTGTATCTTGGAGACGCGGTAGAACTCATCCAGGATTTCGCTGCTGGTGTCATCAATGAACATCTGCACCATGGATTTGCTGGCCATACGGCTGAGGATTTTGTTTTGGGCCTTCATGGCCATGTCTTTAGAGCTGAAGGACTCCATTTGGATTCTTGGAAGGAAGTGAAGAGTTGATGAGACACAATAATGGGGTAAGGTGCAATACCTGATTGTCTGGTCTCAGCCACGGCTGTAGAAACAGAGCACTGAAGACAGTTATTCTGGTAAGGTTGGTTCTCTGTTGGACCTTTTCTCTGTCAAATGACGTTTAAGATAAGCAAAGGCTTTTACATTTAAAAAAAAAATCTCAATATCAAATGATTTCTAGCTAACAATTATGTACAGTACTTACTGTGATTGTTTTCAATTAAAATCATCAGAAATGAACCAAAATCGTTTCTTAGCAAAGAACAATTTGTCAAGCAGACATTTTGCTAGAACTGTCTGGAAGTGGTCTGAGTGGGGAGTGGAAAACTGAAAATGATCTGTTATTGGCAGAGAGGTTTGGAACTCTCTTTCTTATTGGTTTATGAACAAATGTACCTCCTGGTGATGTCACCAGGCAGGCCAAAACTCCATCCCACCAAAACAGACAGAAATTGCAGGCGGTCTATTCAAAAAGCTCTGACAGTAAAAGAGCATAATTTTCACAATTTCAGAGTATTATTCCAACCTCCTAGTATGGAAATATGCATAAAACACAGGAAATGCACATTTTTGACTGGACTAGGTCTTCACAGGGGCAGTTGGCACGGTTATCCTTTACTATTCACACCGAGGAAGAGGAACTCACACTGCGGTAGTATTGTTTGAAGTTGAGTTATGACCTTGGACGACCAAGATTATTGCTCTCCTGAGTTCTAGTGTGGGGGTCAAGAGGAAAAACCCAAATAAATAAATCTTCCCCTATGCTGGCAAGTCTGTGTCAGTAGAGGCTGTTGTTGGTCGTTGGAGCAGTGTGGGGTTTCATGTGGACACATTTAGGGTCAATGTCAATATCGAGTATATGCTGGTCTTGGAGACAAGTTTAATGTAGGCTATCATATTCATACTATCGCACCACTACCTTTACCTTGCCCTGACATCCACTCTTTCTAGAAGAGATTCTCTCCTACTTCCAAAGTAGATAATACAACAACAATAACGCAGGAATGCAGCCACTTTTGGGAATAAAAATGACTTATTCTCTTTAGAATCTTCTGAATAGCTCATCATGTCGCATTGCACAGCACGTAAAGTACAGTAATTGTCGGGGTTTAACGTCGCTTCTCTCAAAGTCCAGTAGCACAAATGGATAAAAGTGCAGACAGTGATTTAATTGGTCCTGTAATCTGTCTGATCTTCTATTCCTCAAGGGATGTTTTCAATGGAACTCTGTGACTCAGAGTGACATTCTGTATGGTTGCTCAGATACCAACAGGAAGTATGATAAACATGTCACATCACCCAGCCTTTGGAGTTAGCTGGTTCTGATAGCCTGAAGGGGGGAAAAAAAATATTTGTACAGTAGAGGAAGTCTAAGACACACTGCAGCTGCCAGTTTCACCTTAAATGCACTGTCTCTGTCGTAGGTGTGTTAAACATAGTCTATGGCAAAAGTGTAATTTACCAATTGCATGGATTACGAAGACCAAACTGCAACCAGTCATCTCCATGTTCATTCAATCAGCTGTGGGAGAATGAGAGGGGATTGAGACTGTGCGTATTGTCGCCTACCACAGCTAGGACTTTCATGTTGACCACGTGAGTTAGACACCTTGATCAACCAGACACTTGAGTTATTGAAGTAGGTCCGAGACTGTCTGTGGGAAAGCACACTGGAAACTCGCTTGCGTATCCCTTCAAGTTCGCATGTCTAATGGTTACGCTTCTGAGTTTGCACATAATGTCCATCTTCCGCACCCATCAGTAACTGCCTGTTTTGCATGGGAAAGGTTACAGACACCGCATCGATTTATTTGCTCCTCTTCTGATTTGAATAGACCCTGATAAAATAAGTCACGTGGATCTCAGGTGTGAGCTTTTGTCTCGTTCAGACACTCCACACAGTATAAAAGCAGCTCTGTAAGACAAGTCTTTTACCTCATGATTAACATTTTGATCACTAATTTGCCAAATGTAACACTTTGTCTATAAATTGTTACAGTAAAAATGTTGAAGTGCATTTGCACAGCTCTCTCTTGTGTGATTCCTTGAAACACATAAAACCTGACCTACATCACAAGTCTGGCTGTTTTGTTTCAAAATGTGTGGCACCTTTTTACGGAAGAGTCTTACTTCCTGTGTGAAACAGCCATAAGAAGGAGACATTATTCAAATGAAATAGAAGAAGTTGGCTACCAGTGCTCTGTATGCTGTAACTGTCTTCCCATGGCTCAAAATGGCTTGGCCTCAAACATTCAGATGACACACTCCTTCGAACAGTGAAGGTCAAATTTCCAGGTGGGTCAATGTAAGCTAAAGCTGACAGCGCTAATAGTCAGCTGTCTGAGAAGACCAAACACGAAGGCTGACAATTTCAATTTGCAACGTGACCTTGTGTTGGCATCCTTCTGGAGAAACTTGTTTCCAAGTGTTCAAAGTAGAAATCAAATGTTACACAAAATATATTGGACAATTAAACGTGAAGTAATGCCAAAAACAACAAGCAGTCAATTATTCTTGGACTGTGCTAGACATGGACATAGGAGATGTTTGGCTGCCTTGATTGGCTGATGCTTAATGATTTTCAACATCAAATGACTGGTTTAGGCATAGGGGTAGACCGCACTTCAAGACTCAAGAAGGCAGTAGCAATGCTAACTTATTCTTTCACTATGCATACTGTATCTATTACCTTGAGTGAGATCATGCCTATGGACACCCAGTTGCAAACTTGGCTTTTACACAATGACTCAGCCTCTAAATTTAGTTTCTTGCACTTCATTTTTTCATGGACAGTTCCACAAGTCCATATTTTCAGCTCCCCTTTCAACTGTATCTTATTGATATTCAGATCTACAAGGCTGATTACCTGTGATATCTGCCACAATCCCCCACCCCTCTACACAGGATGTTTTGATACAGATTTAGGATCTTAATTTGGTCAGCCTGTTTAAACTTGTGGTGTGTTTGAAGTTTAAAATGGCTTCTGAAGTTTGTCGTTTCCACTTTTACATTTTGATACGAAAAATGTATCATCCCCTACTAAAATATTTCATCTCTATAATCTGCATAATGGTTCACACTTCCTGTTACTGCAGGGTTATTTTCATGCCGTAGCAAACTGGCTCAAATTAAGATCCTACATCTATAAGAGACCCAAGGAGCTTGATGAGATTGTTGAGTACTATAAGGATCTGTTTCCTGTCAAGATGTTGGGTAACTTCAATGTGGTACAATGGTAGGTGATATAATTTATCTTGATGCATGAATAGGGTTAGACAGACCAGCATAGCAAGCACATGCACATGCACCAACTCACAAACTTACATAACACACACTTACACATTTGCCCGCAGAGTTGTTTTTCAGCTGCTAGAAAGCTATTGTCACTTCAAAGTTTTGTCTTTTGTCTTTACATGCTTCTGATTAGCACAGAAGTGGTCATTGTTGCTAAAGCGATGGTCTAAAATATCCTTGCCAAAAACCTGCTCATATTTTCCATGCATTCTCCGCCTCTAGCAATGTAGCCAAGCACCCACTCTTTAAAAAGAGGTTTGACATTATGGTTAATGTCTTACATACAACTGAGTCTATGGAGTTTAGATCATGTTTTTTCGGGTCATAAATGTCCAAGCTAATTTGAAGGCACCTGCCTGCACTGTACACAGAAACACAATTGCTTGTGCACAAACACAAAACCTAATACTTAATAACAGACGTGAAAATATGTTCTCCAACACACACACACACACACACACACACACACACACACACACACACACACACACACACACACACACACACACACACACACACACACACACACACACACACACACACACACACACACACACACACACACACACACACACACACACACACACACACACACACACACACACACACACACACACACACACACGCCTACATACAGTTAGAAAGATACGCTCTCCATACACACACACAAACACACACACACACACACATAGAAATTCAGTTGTTGGACACACAAACCACACAACATCCTCTTCCACTGAGACTGAAATGACGGTGCTATGAAATGCTTACCTGCGTGCCTATGGACCATTGGCTTCAGATCGACCCAGTGCTCCAAGAGGAGGCTTCACATAAAGGGGTTGGAGGATCACACTGCCCTCTCGCTATACCCACCACCCCGTTTATGTGACTCTGCCGACCTCAGATGCATTTCCTTAAAGAACTCATTTTTTTGTGGGCACGCCCAGGAGCGGTGTATTTCTCTCTCTCTCTCTCTGTCTCTCTGTCGCTCTCTCTCTCTGTCTCTCTGTCGCTCTCTCTCTCTTCCTCTCTCTGCGTCTCTCTCTGCCTCTCTCAGCCTCTCTCTCTCTCTCATTCTCTCTCTGCCTCTCTCTCTCTCTCTCTGTCTCTCTGTCGCTCTCTGTCTCTGTCGCTCTCTCTCTCTCTCACTCTTTCTTTCTGCATCTCTCTCTCTCTCTCTCTCTCTCTCTCTCTCTCTCTCATTCTCTCTGCGTCTCTCTCTGCCTCTCTCTCTCTCTTTCTCGCTCTCTTTCTCTCTCTGCGTCTCTCTCTGTGTCTCTCTCTCTCTCTCTGCCTCTCTCTCTCTCTCTGCCTCTCTCTCGTTCTCATTCTCTCTCTGCGTCTCTCTCTGCCTCTCTCTCTGTCCCTGCCTCTAATCCTGGCAGCATTCATTATCACTTGCTCAGCGTCTATAAATCTTGCACCACCGTTTGCTCTCTGTTTTAATCTCTCCGTTCCTTCTGTCCTCTCGTTCTCTTTCTATTATCGCCTGTATGTTTCCTCTTCCCCACACATTTGGGTGTTGAAAGGGAAAATGCAGGGCCATTTTCGTGACACCCTTTAGTGGAATGCAGCTGTGGTCATCTGTTGATTTGTGTCTCTCGTCTGGTGACTGCTGTCTGCGATAACTCTCTGACACTAATGCAGCTGACCCATATAAGGAAATACAGGTCTGTGTGTGTGTGTGTGTGTGTGTGTGTGTGTGTGTGTGTGTGTGTGTGTGTGTGTGTGTGTGTGTGTGTGTGTGTGTGTGTGTGTGTGTGTGTGTGTGTGTGTGTGTGTGTGTGTGTGTGTGTGTGTGTGTGTGTGTGTGTGTGTGTGTGTGTGTGTGTGTGTGTGTGTGTGTGTGTGTGTGTGTGTGTGTGTGGCATTTCTAGATCCTGTAGGGAGCAACAAAAGCACCAGAACAGTTATTCCCAGAAAAGATGAATACATTGATGAGAAGAAATGAACTTACACAGTGATTTGTACTGTGAATGAAATGGACCCCGCTCTCTGGAAGCAGTATTTCCAAACCTTTTGGTCTCAAAAGGGAAGCTGTGTCTGGGCTGTTTCCAAAGTTGTGCAACATCCCACGCTTGCCCCTCACTCTAGTTTCATGGGAGTGTCAAGGAACATGGCAACCACAGTGACTTCAGTTACACACACCAAAGACAATTGTCTCCTCAACTATTCCAAACTGAAACTAGATTAACTTCAAATAATTGGCATTTGAATTGTTAAGGGGTGTAAATATTTCACTAGACACAGCTATTCTTTGGCAAAATGAACAGGCTATAATGAAGCTGCAGTATCTTCACACAAAATGGATGCAGATCGGGATGAGGTAATGTCATAATGTTGTGTCAGGTAACCCCTGAGTCAAGCAGCTGTAGTTGGTCTAGTTCTGTTTCATGTGCTGTATGTGAGGGCGGCAGGTAGCCTAGCGGTTAGAGTGTTGGGCCAGCAACTGCAAGGCTGCTGGTTAAAATACCCAAGCAGACAAGGTGAAAAGTCTGTTGATGTGCCCTTGAGCAAGGCACTCAACGCTAATTAGCTCCAGGTGCACTGTACTACTATGGCTGGCCCTGTAAAACAACACATATCACTGCTCCTGTGTATGAGACAGTTATATATATATTTTGTATTGCACTGCCTACAAGTCGTTAGGCACCATGGATCGAGACCCCTTCAACTGTTGTCACTTTGGTTGCATTCCTTACATTAAGCTGCTTAATAAAACAACGATGAGACAGGTGAGACGAGAACAAAACATGACCAGACATAGAGGAAGAGCGGCTTTCTCTACCTTCATCTCACCTAAAAACACAGGAGACGGTAAAGCAATTGCAATGGATAGCTGTTAGGAAGTCGCTTTCACTTCTGCAACACGTTCAAGTCAGTGCAGATGAATGAAACGAGGCGAGGAGAGGAACGCATTTAACACTATTGAGACATACTTCTTCTGCACATTAGGCAACCTTTTATTTTTCTGAAATTATGCCTTTTTTTGCCGGCCACTGACACCTAATGGAGTGGGTTCCTAAACTATACACCAGGGGGCAGTCATGTCTAGGAAAGTATCAGCATGTAATTACTTCAACGAAGGCCCTGAACCAATAGCTTGATGCCCTATGATCATGTGTTTTTGTTGGCAAACATTCAGAATATTCCATCAAAAAGAAGTAAGCCTTTTGGCTAAACGTAGTACATTTGCAGAAAGGGTTGATAATATGTTGTGCAACACCCCAGGCATTATCTCTGTCAAATTTGACATTATCTCTGTCAAATACATCTAAAAAAGTCAAGTGTGTAAAGTCTGTTCCGTATGCATGCAATGACACCGGGTGCCATGGCAACAGACAGGAAGTTCAATGTAAGCAGTTTCCTCTTTCTTCTCCACTATCAGTTAATTAGATCAAACTCAAGTAGAAATACCGTTTTAGTGACTCCCGTGTTGAGAACCTGGGGCGATTGCCAGGCTTTTTTCCACAAACATTTTGTGATTGCTTAGCTCATTGGTGCATTACTTGAATGTTGTATTAAGTTAACATTTGTCACATCACTGGTAGACTCAGGAATATGACATCATCATGCACAGTTTGGCAACTTCCTGCTTTCAGCTATAAACAACAACAGAATTCAAATCTGCCAAGACTACCACTATTGTCCCTTCATCAATTTGCGCCCTCTCTCTCTCTCGACATGCTGCACGTGTTGTTGATTTCTGTGCGCGGGAAGTCTCCCCGCTGTGTGTGAAGATGTCCTATTGCTGAGTCTGCATTTCATGTCACTCACCCTTGTGCAGTTGCACATTGTATTACAGTTTGCTTCTAGCAGTAGATGTCAGTAGCCATCTAGGTCTGAGCACACTTTCACTTCACCCTGTCATTTCTTCCCGGTATTTAGCATGATTGAATTGAGCCTAAACAATGTGCTGTGTCATCAGTAGACAACCAGCTGTTTCAGAATGAGTTCGCTATCAGTTGACATATTTTGCTTACCTCAGATTCAAGTGTTAAGTTGATTTGACTTTGGAGCACGGCCACTGTGGTCCCAACAGTATGTGCTTCAGTATCTATACTGTCTACAGAAAGTCCACCAGAGGCCACTTTAGCTCTTTAGAATGCGGCATTGACTTTTATCAGACTGGAAGCAGGGGTGTTAGTGCGCCCCTACCGCTGATGCTAGATCTGTTTGTCACGCCAATACTGTAATATTAAGCAAAAGAGTTCAAGCCTCAAAAACTGATTCTGCATCAGAGTTCTGGGCACTTGCTCAATCTGCAATACTTTTTTTTGTAAATAATTGTTCAAGGAGATGCTAGCCCGGTGTGGTGCAGGCACTGGTAAAGGTGTAGAGCAGAGGTTAGGGAACAGGACTTGAGCCAGGACATCAGCCTGTCCTGAGGGGGAAGCTGGCTCCAAGAGAGAGAACTATTAGGCTGCGCTTCTTGAGCCTCCGTAGTCTGTAGTCATTCCTCCCCAGTCTTGCTACAGTATAAATAAAGGCATGATATGAAGACGCTGGCATCCGCTAAGCAGCAATGTGACCAAGGCAAAGAAGTGATGAAACTATGCACAAATCACAGAAATTTCATGGCTCTGTTCAGCACCATTCTTTTCCTCCTGTTTGAACTCCTCCATTTCCCACAGGGTATTGACCTCACGCATCCTTGTAGCTTTATTATTCATACGCCGTCTTCATGTCGGATTTGCCTTCTTCTGCTTTTCTTTTCTTGCCTCTGCAAGACACCCCCTCTAATCTGTTTGAAGTGACTGTGAAGTGAAGTGGCTCAAATATAACTCGGGCAACAACAAAAAACAATGGACATGCTATGATGTGAATTTTAAAAATTGTTGCTCTACATTATTGAATCACACATATGATTGATTCCATTGCCAATTGTCAAGGGCCCATTTTCTCCTGTTCTGCACTTGAACCAGTGGGATGTGGGTACAGTATATGCCCTTGTTCACAGGCCTATGTGATGACAGATCTCATTGACAGATGATCTTGCTTTGGCAATGTTAATATATGTTTCCCATGCCAATAAAGCCCTTTGAATTGAATGAAATTGATCTGGAGTGGATCCACTATCCGGGTGGTATAGTCTCCTCTTAGCAACGCTGTCTCTTTGGCCAGCCGTGCCAAGCAAGCCACAGAGGAGGACATGTGAACTAATCTGTTAGCTTTGGCCAGGTTACTTTTCCCATTACGTTTTTTTTTTTTTCTCGCCTTTGCACTGTCAGCTGCCTGTGTTCATCCTCTGGGTTAGAATGCACTGTAGCGTCTGTCACCACCCTCCCCACTCTCTAGCTCAACTGTCAGGGAATCTGAAAGAGGATGGAGTGTCACGATAATGGTCAAGGTGGACTGTAGAGATTGATACAGAGACACGGAAACCCTGACCCCTGACCCCCCCCCCCCCCCCCCCCCAACTCCCTCTCACTGTCTTTCTTACTGCATTAAGCCTTTCTCTCAGTCTCTCTTTTCACACTTGGACTAACAGTTTCTCTCCCAGACACAGAGTGATTGACAGCTGGTCTGCATGTGTGTGTGGGAGAGTAGATGTGGGCACAGCAGACCTGCCACGTATACAGCACTTCTGTATCACGGAATCAGGACCAGCCGCTAACCTGCGAGGCTGCCAGGGCAGAGGGGAGATGAGAACGAGGAAAATAGCTTTTTTTGCAAAGGGAACCACAGCTGAATCCCAGATGTGCAATTCCTTAGCATAAAGGCACAGCACTGAACCCACCCAACGACGGGGGCTGTTGAGGATTGTGTGTGTACGAGGAGCAGGGGAATGACGGAGAAGATATGATTGCGCGCGCGCGCCTTCGTGCACGTCCGTGTGCGTGTCTGTGCGCACAGATGTTTTAGAGAAGGCATATTTGTGTGCAAGTGTGTTCATCTCCGTATGGCAGATGAATACCCCTATGATCAGTAAAGCACGCACGTTACGCTCGCCAAAAGAATCTCAGTTATACTGACACTCCTCTCAACACCTCCTTCTTTATGCAAACCCTCTCAACAACACTTCCTGCCAGCCCCAACAGTCATGAGTGACTGGAGGAACATTATGATGCAGTGGTTCTATTTTAATTAGCTCTGCTCTGTCAAACTACTGCTGCCGGGCTGAGTAAACAAACACGGAATCTGAACCAGTCTTGCCCCACTTGGCACAGGCATCAATTCAATATCTATTCAACGTTGGTTCAATGTCATTCCACTGAGATGACGTGGGAACAACGTCGACTCAACCAGTGTGTGCCCAGTGGGGCCCCACATTGCTGAATGTTTCCTTAACATTCTCAAATGGTTTTGATCTAGCAGATGTTTCAACAACATATTTTGTCCCTTTGGTAATGATTACTTTAGGACACAATAGAGGAAACAGTTGTGACACACCATCCTATACACTTGTCAGTTTGGTTCAAAATATGTTTGCAAATGCCGCTCTTCGAACGTTACCAGAGTGTTCGCAAAGAGCGGCAAAATGATGTCATCGCGTGGTTGCGTATACTATGGCCTCTTTGCCACCTCTTTCAGTCTACGACTGATCAAAGAGGTGGCAAAGAGGCCATAGTATACGCAACCACGCGATGACATCATTTTGCCGCTCTTTGCAAACACTCTGGTAACGTTCGAAGAGCGGCATCTTCATCACCCTAGAGGAATATGGCGCAAAATAAAATCCCCAGTAATCGTAGGCATGGTTCTCCATGAGGCAGCTCTGACAGACGAGGCATCACTGACATGCTCCTCTGCCTGCCTCCACACACACAGAAAGGGATTTTCTAAAAAAAAAAAAAAGTGCGGAGAAGCTCAAACTAGCCTGTGTGTAAATGTCATCTACACCCTGGTAAATGCCATTTCACACCACAAAGGCTACAGCCTGAGCGTGAGGAAAAAGGGAAGACAGACGAGGTGTGTGTGTGTGTGTGTGTGTGTGTGTGCGTGTGTGCTGGTAGCTCTTCGCTGAAAACAGCTGTTAAGGCTAAGGCTAAACAGCCCATTTCCCACTCCTTCTTCCCAATTCGATATGGCTTGCCGGTCCATCCAGGCCAACGAACAGCAAAGTCCTTATCATTTTAGAAAGGCTGCCGGCAAGCCTACTTTAACTTCAGCAACCAGTGCTGCATCTCCATGCGAAACAACACTTACTGTGACTCATGCAAACACACCTGCAGGTGACTGGAAAGAGGCCAGCAGTCCTCCTGTGAGCGTAGAGAATATGATTTAGCTAAACAAACAATGCAAGGACACAAAGGCATTTATGGAAGAGCTTAAATGTTAAATCTGCATGTTTACCCATGCCTAAGAATATTTTTAGGGGGATGAGGGAGACAAATAAAGATCTCTGAGCTCTTTAGCCTGATATTTCCCCTAATTGCCACATCTTTATCTAAAAACCAACAGCAAAAGGGATTTTTAAATGGCCGTAATTCATTGGGAATACGATGGAGGAGTGGGGTGGAGTGCTGTCCTTTTCACAAGCTAGCCCATTACTTTGGGAGAGAACATGGCATTCAACGTTAAGCCTCGTGGTCTTATGGTTTATGACTGAGTCATACTGAAGCAGACCCATTTGTAAGCCTGAGGGCTACAACTCATTCATGCAATTAATCACTAATTACTGATCCATGCAATGGCTTGATTGAGTAAGTTCATTCCAAAATAATGTCAACACATAGCCAAGACAAGTGATAGCTTTGTGCATTGCCTATAAATTGTTTGGACAAGCTGATCAGTCTCCGAATGAATTAAATGTGTGAGTTGAATCAGACGATCAACTCTGAAGCTCGCGGTTTGATTGTCATCTAACTAAACGGTCACGGTTCCAGCTCAACATCTCAGGGCCGTGGAAATGACTCGTCAGCCACCGCCTCACCAGAGGAGCTTGTGTTCTTTCGAGACAAGAGGGAGTTGGCTCCACCACCAGCATCCTTCTCCTCCTTCCCCATCATTCCTATTCCCCCCCCCCATTCTTTCAAACATGACAGCGGTACCAGTCACAGACTCATTTTGGGCTTTGAACAGCCTGTTCTCCACTCCTCCTTTCCCTCCTTCCCAGACGATGCACTCCATCTTCATTGATCACTGAGATGTTTGTTTGGGAACCAAAGAAGGAGCGTGTAGGGAGAGCTAAGAAGAAGGCTTTGATTTCACTTCCATGCAGAGTGTCATGAATCTGACACCAGATTACTCACAGTATGCCGTCTGTTTGATTAGGAGCGTAATCATTCCGCCTCAAGATCCCCACCAACAAAGCGAGAACAGGTGTCAACAGGAAGGAGTCGGGAGGGAGGTTCAGTTAGGCAGAGGGACGCGAAGATGCTATTTACACTCCCTCAGTGTTTACATATGAAAGGAAGCTTTAAAAGACTTTGCTGGCAAACTTTGCTGCTTCGTGGAAGGCGACAGAGATGATAGGTCCCTGGAGAGAGAGAGTGAGGCAGGCGATGTGTTCATTAAGTTAAATGACTAAGCTTTTGAGTGACAGACTTTGAATGCTCAATGGAAAATCAAAAGCACCAAAGACCTCGAGGAAAGAACTTGAGGCAAGAACTTGAGGAAAGAACTTGAGGCACAGAGCAATGCAGTTGGGGAACATCAGCTATGACTAGGAAGAAATGTACCCAAGGCCACAGATCTTGAGGTTTGGCAATATTCTTGGTCTATTCATTTTCAGATCATTCTGAGAAAGTTCCTTCTGGAGACTGTAACTACTTCCTTGAGTGATTAGAAACTATTACATTCGTAAGTATTTATTCAGTGTTTACGGACATCATGGTTCCAGTGAACATTCTCTTAGCGTATTGTCTTTGAAACTTGATCTGAACCTCACATAGCTGACAGCCTGCATGAAAACATAGGTTTCCGTTACAGGGGTCATTCTCCATTACAACAAACATCTAAAAAAATGGACATTTTGCCTGCTTCCTCACTTCTTGTTTTGAGCGTCTTGGCATGCCCCCAATCTCTGTTTGTTTTCTTTTGATGATGAGTTTCTTTCTTTTCCCTTTGGCGTGCCCCAGTAGGAGGCCGCCGTCAAACTCTTATGTCACTTCCACCCATTCTTTACCCAGCATCCTCTGTCCTGTTTAGTTTCCTGCTCTTTGTTTCCTCAAGCCAGGCCTCATCACCAGACGTGTGAATTCGGAACATTTGCAAAAAACAGCACCTTTGCCACCATCCAACCCCCAAGGCGTGATCATTCATTCAGATCACGCCATGGCACTGCAGAACACTCCAAGTTCCTTCCTCCATAAACGAGGCCAGGACACCAGGGTTCATGGGCTATCACTCGTCAGAATGTTTCTGTGGCAGCATAGCAGAGGGTATCGGTCCATTCTTGGCTATCTTAGAATGTGCTTACAATGACACAGCAAAACAGCGTAGGATATACCGTAATAGTAATTGGGAAGCCTCGTTGCAACACGGCAACTTTTATTTGAATGAGAAAGCCATACTGTAGCTGTTCCAATATAATGGAATGACGTAGATTGTATCTGTACTGTATTATATTCCACAGCAGTGAAGAAGCAGACTCCTGCTGCCACCGACAAGGAAAGCACTCTCCTTCAGACAAGGAAGGAAGGAAATATCACACAAAAATAATCCCAGTCACGGTTAGAAGAGAAAAAGGGGATTGTTTCAACAGCGATGGCTGACATGGTCAGTAATGCCTGGTGCGTGGACAAGGAGAAGGGAGAAAACTGCTGTGTTTGCTGGCCGCATGCAGCACCATATTCTCTGTCATCATCCCTCACCCCATGTCTCATGTGTCCCTGGCGGAGCTGAACCAGTCACAGAGCAGTGCTCCAGTGCTCATCGCCGCCGCAGAGAAAAGACACCTGATCGCCAACACTGTTACTTAAAGTAAGAAAAGCGTGACGGCGCTGCGAGCACAGTGCCATGACACAAACGGAGAGCGAGAACACATTTGAAATGTGTTTGAGGATGGGATGTAACAACCAATTCCTGCCCATGTCCCCTCACATTGGTGTATTGCTGTACCTTGCCAGTTGAGCCTGTGACACCTGGAAGTGAAAAATAATAGACTGATGAAACACCACTTGCCACAACTTTTCATCTTTTTATCTCATTGTTTTCTTCATTTGGAAGTACTGTTCTTTTTTCCACCACCCACCTTTCATATTATGTCCCTCTTCTGGCCCACTCACCTCATACTACAGGAAAACATCCACTCCTGATTATTTACCTCAGCTTTTACATCTTAATCTTGTCTCTTTCCTTAGTTCCCCCTCAGCATTAGTGTGATTGGATTCACTAAAGCGGTTAATACTGCTTTTCAGCATGGGCTGTTTTTTTTCTTCGGAACATCGATTTCTAAATGCATTTTGCGCTAACATAAAAAGACAGCCTATCTCCAGCTGTCTTCCCTGTGCCTGGCAGCCTATTGATGTGGAGCAGCAACAGTTCAGACCGGGTCAGATGATCTAGGTGCAACATTATCAGTGCAGCAGGTGATGACAAAGACTGTATCCTGAGGTTATTTACAAAATATACAAATGATGAAAAGTTACGGAAAAAATGTTGACAAAAATACTTAACTAGTTTCAAATAATAAATTGTCCAATAGCAAAGTTCCCTCAACTTGAGGACAGAGGCAAATCGTCTCACACACAGAGCAAAACTCCCATAAACTCATGCATCTGAGTATAACATCAAATCCAATTTGTCACATGTGTCACATGTGCTGAATACGACAGGTAGACCTTAACGTGAAATGGTTACTTACAAACTCATAACTAACAATGCAGTTTTAAGAAAAATAGGTAATTGAAGTAATAAACTCAGCAAAAAAAAGAAAAAAAACTTTTTCAGGACCTTGTCTTTCAAAGATAATTAGTAAAAATCCAAATCACTTCACAAATCTTCATTGTCAAGGGTATAAACACTGTTTCCCATGCTTGTTCAATGAACCATAAACAATTAATGAACATGTACCTGTGGAATGGTCGTTAAGACACTAACAGCTTACAGGCGGTAGGCAATTGAGGTTACAGTTATGAAAACTTAGGACACTAAAGAGGCCTTTCTAATGACTCTGAAAACACCAAAAGAAAGATACCCAGGGTCCCTGCTCATCTGCGTGAACCTGCCTTAGGCATGCTGCAAGGAGACATGAGGACTGCATTATGTGGCCAGGGCAATTGACGCCTAAGACAGCGCTACACGAGACAGGATGGACAGCTGATCGTCCTCGCAGTGGCAGACCACCTATAACAACACCTGCCCAGGATCAGTACATCCGTCTATGGGCACAAACCCACCGTTGCTGGACCAGACAGGACTGGCAAAAAGCGCTCTTCACTGGCGAGTCGCGGTTTTGTCTCACCAGGGGTGATGGTCGGATTTGCATTAATCGTTGAAGGAATGAGCGTTACACCGAGGCCTGTACTCTGAAGCGGGATCGATTTGGTGGTGGAGGATCCATCATGGTCTGGGGCAGACTGAGCTTGTTGTCATTGCAGGCAATCTCAACACTGTGCGTTAAATGGAAGACATCCTCCTCCCTCATGTGGTACCCTTCCTGCAGGCTCATCCTGACATGACCCTCCAGCATGACAATGCCACCAGCCATACTGCTCATTCTGTGCGTGATTTCCTGCAAGACAGGAATGTCAGTGTTCTGCCATGGCAGCAAAGAGCCCGGATCTCAATCCCATTTAGCACGTCTGGGACCTGTTGGATCGGAGGGTGAGGGCTAGAGCCATTCCCCCTAGAAAGGTCCGGGAACTTGCAGGTACCTTGGTGGAAGAGTGGGGTAACATCTCACAGCAAGAACCGGCAAATTTGGTGCAGTCCATGAGGAAGAGATGCACTGCAGTACTTAATGCAGCTGGTTGCCACACCAGATACTGACTGTTACTTTTGACTTTGACCCCCCCTTTGTTCAGGAACACTTCTGTTAGTCACATGTCTGTGGAACTTGTTCAGTTTATGTCTCAGTTGTTGAATCTTGTTATGTTCACACAAACATTTACACATTAAGTTTGCTGAAAAAGAAACTCAGCTGACAGTGAGAGGACATTTCTTTTTTTGCTGAGTTTATGTACATGTAGCTAGTGGTAAAGTGACTGCATAGATAATTAACAGAGAGTAGCAACACCGTAAAATAGTACTGGGGGGGTCAACGCAAATAGTACTGGTATCCATTTGATTAGCTGTTCAGCAGTCTTATGGCTTGTGGGTAGAAGCTGTTAATAGTCATTTTTGACCGTGCAGTTGCAGAGAGAACAGTCTATGACTAGGGTGGCTGGAGTCTTTGACAATTTCTGACATCTCTTGGTATAGAGGTCCTGGCTGTACGCATTACCCTCTGTAACGCCTTGTGGTTAGAGGCCGAGCAGTTGCCATACCAGGCGGTGATTCAACCATGCTCTCGATGGTGCAGCTGTAGAACCTTTTGAAATATTTTTAGTCTTCTGATGGGAATAGCCTTTGTCGTGCCCTCTTCCCGACTGTCTTGGTGTGTTTGGACCACAATCATATCCTTTGTCTTGATCACGTTGAGGGAGAGGTTGTTGTCATGGCACCACACTGCCAGGTCTCTGACCTCCTCCATATAGGATGTGTTGTTGCCTATCCTTATCACCTCGGGGCGGCCCGTCAGGAAGTCCAGAATCCAGTTGCAGAGGAAGGTGTTTAGTCCCTTAGCTTAGTGATAAGCTTTGAGGGCACTGTGGTGTTGAACGCTGAGCTGTAGTCAATGAACAGCATTCTCCCATAGGTATTCCTTTTGTACGGGTAGGAAAGGGCAGTGTGGAGTGCAATAGAGGTTACGTTATCTGTGGATCTGTTGGCGCGGTATGCGAATTGGAGTGGGTCTAGGGTTTCATAGATGATGGTGTTGATGTGAGCCATGACCAGCCTCTCAAAGCACTTCATGGGTACAGCTGTGAGTGCCACCAGACCATCCGGTGAGGCACCCAGGATCCCAGACCCCGTGACCCAAAGCCCTGACTCCTGCGCAACCATCCCTCTAGCCATTTTGAATGCCTTGATGCCCTCCTCTTTGTTACCTGTGCACCACTTTACAGACAACACCCCATCCAATGACGGTGATCTGAGGACCCTTTTTAGCAGTGACGGAGTAACGCTTTGCCGCTACTACTCCAAAATTGCTGTCCGTCAACCTCCCTCTCTACATGGTGTGCCAGTTGAGGTTGGTGCGCTGTCCAACTGTTACCTACCGTATAGCCTCCTGCTGCTCCACCAACAGAGCCATGCCAGCCAGGATGCCTGCATGTCTCAGGTGCCCTTGTTTTTTTAACAATGTCTGGTACAGACAGGGATGACAGGGAGGGTAGTTGTTGTTCTGGCTCAGGTTCAAGGAGATCTGCCATTCCACTGAACCTGTCCCGAAGACGGTTCCTTAGCCATTGAAGATCCTCCTCTGTGGGCTCTCGGGACAGAGAGTTGTAGTCTTCGGCCGGGTACAGGTCCTCCACTGACTGCACCTGGTTGGGCACGGCTGGCTTCCTCCACTCGCATTCCACATCAGTACGGTGTCACGTTCACTGTCTTCAAACTCCCTGCCGTAAATAAGCCAAGGCGCAGCGTGCATGTAATTCCACATCTTTAATAAAGTGAAACCTTCACAAAAAAAACAGGTAAACAGAAACCGAACGTGACGCAACCGTGGCGGGACTGTCTTCAAACTCCCTGCCGTAAATAAGCCAAGGCGCAGCGTGCATGTAATTCCACATCTTTAATAAAGTGAAACCTTCACAAAAAAAAACAGGTAAACAGAAACCGAACGTGACGCAACCGTGGTCCCGAAGACGGTTCCTTAGCCATTGAAGATCCTCCTCTGTGGGCTCTCGGGACAGAGAGTTGTAGTCTTCGGCCGGGTACAGGTCCTCCACTGACTGCACCTGGTTGGGCACGGCTGGCTTCCTCCACTCGCATTCCACATCAGTACGGTGTCACGTTCACTGTCTTCAAACTCCCTGCCGTAAATAAGCCAAGGCGCAGCGTGCATGTAATTCCACATCTTTAATAAAGTGAAACCTTCACAAAAAAAACAGGTAAACAGAAACCGAACGTGACGCAACCGTGGCGCACACAAACACTCACAGAAAATAATTAATTACCCACAAACACAGGTGGAAAAAAGGCTGCCTAAGTATGATTCCCAATCAGAGACAACGATAGACAGCTGCCTCTGATTGGGAACCATACCCGGCCAACAAAAAATCAGACAAAGTAGAATACCCACCCAAATCACACCCTGACCGAACCAAATAGAGAAATAAAAAGGCTCTCTAAGGTCAGGGCATGACATACGGACGATATTGTGAACCGCCAAAATAGGCTGCACGGTTACACTAATGAGCTCCACGGAGGCATTTGTATGTGGCAGAGAGAATCCCCTGGGCACCTATGTGGAGAAGTGCAGCTATAGTGAGGGGCAACTTACCGGTTTGGTCAGGGCCAGCATGAGGGATAAACTGTATGCTGTGTCGGTGAGCGTAGTGATTAAGTTCCGTTTGAGCATCTTAGCAATACAATGTGTTCTATACAGCTGTCAACATTCTACAAGGAAAGAGACACTTAATCAATTATATAACAGTTAACCAGATTACCCCTGATAACAGACTTCGATGAGTGACAACTCAGTTCTTGACTGTTGTCATGGATGAGAATGAATCAGGAAAATCTATTGACATTCAGAATGAACTTTGTTTAGACATCCAGTCTGTATTGTAGTTTCATGACCAGAGACAAATGGCACTGTATTTATTTATTCAGACTGGTACATGCATTCACACTGTCTTGATCTATAGGATCCTTCCCACTATATGATTGATATGTCAATTGATAAAATCCCAAGTTATCAATTAACAGTTTATGGAGAAACTGCACTTGTCCTTATGTGAAAATGACAGTTCATGAAATATTCTACAGCTGTAACGTCATCAATCAAATCAAACTGTATTTATATAGCACATGTCTTACAACTAATGCATTTCAAGGTGTTCAAAGTCATGCATTGAAAAGCATGTGGCTCTTAACATCCTTCCTCTTGGCAGGTCCTGACCAGACGTATGGAGGTCTTCTCCCCTTTTAATACTCTAATCTTCATCCTTGAAAAATGCCGAGAGGTCTGAAATAGACATCAAAGTCGACATGCTGTGCAAAATGATTTTTTGATCTACTGCTCTGCTAACTAGCTAGCTAAAGTGTAGTCAGTGGCTAGCTAAGACAGAAAGTGGACAGAAGAGGTACAGCACATGGATTCATCATGGATTGGGCCCAGGTGTAACGGCGTTGTTGGTGGAAGAAGGTGAGGACCAAGGTGCAGCGTGGTATGTGTCCATATTTATTAGAATAAATAACAAAGTAACAAAGAGAAACGACCGAAAAACAGTTCTGGCTGGTGGAGAGACACAACAGAAAACAGAAAATAATCACCCATGAAACACAATAGAAAACAGGCTCCCTAAATATGGTTCTCAATCAGGGACAACGATTGACAGCTGCCTCTGATTGAGAACCATACCAGGCCAAACACAGAAATAACAAATCATAGAAAAACTAACATAGACAACCCACCCAACTCACGCCCTGACCATACTAAAACAAAGACATGACAAAAGAACTAAGGTCAGAACGTGACACCAGGTCTCTAATCGGACTGGTGAACGGTAGCTAACAGTGTCAGCTAGAGATGATCAGCGGGAGCTTCCTGTAGGACTTTGTAGTCTTGCTGAGGTATTCTCTGTTGTTACTTAGTTGTTAATTAGCATTTCACATTTTTGAGAGCAAATTGAGGCGAATACATTGATAAAAACTCACCTTGTCCGAGAGAGAATTGCACGGTTATCCAAACGTCACCCCAATGCAAGCCTACACCAAACACACTTCATTTGAAGCATTTGTAAAGACGATAGGAATCATTTCCGTGTTTTACTGCGAGGTTTTATGGGTATTATGACATGTCCACTATTGTCCGGAGATACATTATGATTGGGAACAATCCTAAGCAATGCATGTATAACAAAGGAGCATGTAGTCTCAGAAAGCATGTGGTAAGGGCATATTAGAAACATTTACAGTAAGCCATTCATGTGCAGCAGCGATACACTCCGAACCCAATATTTCCCCCAAATTATGTCATCGTCAGTTGTCATTTACATCCACAGAGGAATCTTAACATTGAGAGGTTCTAAAAAAAAATAATGTGTTGATTATTCTGGGCCGATGGATGGTCTCAAAGCACCACCCTGCTGACGCCACCTGAGATCAGTTAGTAACCGCCCCCGTTCATCATCACAGAGGTGGCAAACGAGACCCCAGCTGGTGTTTCGGTTTGGAAGATAACACTTGAAGAAGTCTTCGACAGATAGAACCAAAGAAAACACGTCATTTGAAACCCAGTACTGGATGAACCTTTATTCCTGACACTCTCTGGTCTTATCGCTTGGGAAGGTGCCTATGTTCCATCTGTTAGAAGCAATGACATGCGAAATGAGGTGCTCTCCCTCATGTTTCCTTGCCCCCCAACAACTTCACCTTGACCTCAAACGTTTTCTACGTATTTTAGGGAGGGGTCTTGCACTTCAAGAGACCGAGTATCTTTATTACACAGCCAATTCCGCCACTTCCCCCGTCAAGATATTGGGAGGCATTTCTTAAGGTGTTTCACCACAAAAGGCGTCATTAATATTTCAACTGGAAATGCCTGGAAGATGGGAGGGGGGTTAAAAAAAGAACAGGAGGACCTCATTTTAATTCGGGCCTTTAAAAGATAAGAGGACGTGGAGGCTTCTGCACGGGGTCCCTTTATCATGTTTCAGACCCACTCTTACAAATACTTTTTAAAGGGGTAGAGGGGGACCCTGCTTTCAGCCAATGAGACAAGTCATTTTGAGGGCAGTAATTTTTAGCAAGCATTTTCAAATACTTGTTGTCAATACTTTGGTTCTCTTGGGATAATTTCGGACTAATGGCCATGGCCCATATTTTAATAAGTAACTTTCAAAAACACCCTTATATATTGCATTTGATCATCAGTAGCCTAGAATTGTATCCCTTTATTACTCTTAATGTCACTTGTTTGTAGAAAATCTAAATGTATGAGCTAAAATGATCACCCTATAGCCAAGCCATTTTGAAATCAACTTTTTCTTAACCAGAAAGCCAGGTTAAGGAAGCCAGGTTAAACTGCAGTGGATGTCCAAAAGTGAAAAGTGAAATTGCTCCTTTGTAGCATAAATGTTTTTGTCAACATCTTACTCCTGTTGCACCCTCGACAACCACTGTGAATATTATTTGACCCTGCTGGTCATCTATGAACATTCAAACATCTTGGCCATGTTCTGTTATAATCTCCACCCAGCACAGACAGAAGAGGACTGGCCACCACTCATAGCCTGGTTCCTCTCTAGGTTTCTTCCTAGGTTCTGGCCTTTCTAGGGAGTTTTTCCAAGGCTGGGTTTCTGTACAGCACTTTGTGACATCAGCTGATGTAAAATGGGCTTTATAAATACATTTGATTTACTCTGCTGTGTTTTAAGGCACTAGCATTGCTGTAGGTCAGGAGGAAAGGGTCAACACCCTGACCTAGACGACCTGGAATTGTGACCTTTGACCCTAGATGTCATTTATTTGACCTCCTCTTTCATATGAGCCCATACGTTTTGTATGGAAAATTTTGGGGTCCCCGTTTAACAAGGTAACGCCTCTCGAGGCGACAACATTTTTCGTCGTAGGCGAAAAGTTTTAATATTTTCTCAAGACTAATTGAATTCCGAACGCGCCGATATCAAATTTATACCCGTCGCTTACACTGACAACGTTTTGCCTTGTTTCTCACC
Source organism: Oncorhynchus gorbuscha (assembly GCF_021184085.1). Taxonomy (NCBI): domain Eukaryota; kingdom Metazoa; phylum Chordata; class Actinopteri; order Salmoniformes; family Salmonidae; genus Oncorhynchus; species Oncorhynchus gorbuscha. The sequence goes on along the minus strand of NC_060196.1, from coordinate 31,429,871 downwards.
AGTTCTCACCAGTTATCACCGAAAATATTCATTTTGTTGACCTGAGATTTCAACACCCAGAGGTCAGTGAGATCACTAGGGCTGCAAACAGTAAGACATTGAAAGTTGCAGCATTGGTTGTTTGCTTGTTGTACAAGCATATAATTCACCATCTGTACCACTTTGCTTTACTGTAAGTCAGTACCTTATTGTCGGTTGGATTATATCATCCCTGCTGTTTATTTTGCAAAGACACATTTGGAAATAACAACCATGTTTTATTATTCATACTGTGAAGAATGCTCCACTTCTCTCCAGACGGGACCTCTGCCAGAGAGGTTTGAGGAGTGGTGCTCATGTATAACAAAATGATACCAGACAATTTACTCAGTATTTAACGTTGCTTTAGATTGGATTCCTCTGCATCAAAAGACACAAGAGCATTAATGAGGTCGGGCACCTATGTTCCACTAGATGTTGGAACATTGCTGCCGGGACTTGCGTCCATTCAGCAACAAGAGCATTAGTGAGGTTGGTCACAGATGTTGGGGGTGATTAGGCCTGGCTCTGGGGGGGTGTTCCAATTCATCCCAAAGGTGTTTGATGGGGTTGAGGTCAAGGCTCTGTGCAGGCCAGTCAAGTTCTTCCACACCAATCTCGACAAACCATTTCTGTATGGACCTCGCTTTGTGCACAGGGGCATTGTCATGATGAAACCGGAAAGGGCCTTCGCCAAACTGTTGCCACAAAGTTGAAAGCACAAAATTGTCTAGAGTGTAATTGTTTGCTGTAGCGTTAAGATTTCCCTTCACTGGAAGTAAGGTGAAGCCGGCGGGCTTTACACCACTCCAGCCGACGCTTGGCATTGCGCATGGTGATGTGTGCGGAAGCTCGCCCATGGAAATCCATTTCATGAAGCTCCCGATGAACAGTTCTTGTGCTGATGTTGCTTCCAGAGGCAGTTTGGAACTCGGTAGTGAGTGTTACAACCGAGGACAGATTATTTTTATGCACTACGCGCTTCCTCACTCGGCAGTCCAATTCTGTGAGCTTGAATGGCCTACCACTTCGCGGCTGAGCCGTTGTTGTTCCTAGACGTTTCCACTTCCCAATAACAGCACTTACAGTTGACCGGGGCAGCTCTAGCAGGGCAGAAATTTTATAAACTGACTTGTTGGAAAGGTGGCATCCTATGACGGTGCCTCGTTGAAAGTCACTTTGTTCTTCAGTAAGGCCATTCTACTGGCAATGTTGGTCTATGGAGATTGCATGGCTGTGTGCTCAATTTTTTTTTTCTTTTGTATTTATCCGTTATTTTTCCAGGTAAGTTGACTGAGAACACGTTCTCATTTGCAGCAACGACCTGGGGAATAGTTACAGGGTAGAGGAGGGGGATTAATGAGCCAATTGTAACCTGGGGATTATTAGGTGACCATGATGGTTTGAGGGCCAGATTTTATACATCTGTCAACAACGGGTGTGGCTGAAATAGCCAAATCCACTCATTTGAAGGGGTGTCCACATACTTTTGTAGATATACTGTATCTATTCCATTATGATGTATGCAGATCTTTTGGAACAAGTTCATCTGAGTGGTTTGATTAGTGATGCTTTGTATACGTGCTGTACTGTAAACTGGTTTAAAAAAAAGACCAATATCAGCTCAAGTTGCCATTTTAGTTTTACAAGACCTATGAACTGAGTTTGACACATCTGAGTGTTTCAGTCGTTTGTGGAATTTTGACCAGAATATCAAGTCTCGGGTCTAGAATAGAATCACTCTATATCACGCTGTCTTACGAATGAAGATTGAGGCACAGCACTTCATGAATATATTGTGACAGCTAGAAGGAACAGAGGCAACGGAAGTCACCTCTTTCATGCTTTCAGTGTGCGGAAACAGATGTAGAACTATGAAATATTCACTCAAAGTCAGTTGTACTCATGAAACTTTTATAAGAAGTGTCTCCGTCTCCATCTTTCATGAAGTGCAAATTCTTTCAAAACTCTCTTGCCTTTTCACTTTCTCCAACTCACCTATTCACTGTAATCCTCCCTGTCTCCTTACTTTTTTGCAGATCGTCATTTTCTTCTCCTACTGCTCAGTTTTCCATCAGTTCGAGCCCTACACCCTGTTCCAATACTGTTAAAATGCATCCTTCCTCACTTAAAGTAATCATTGATCTGACATAATTTTTAAAATTTAACTAGGCAAGTCAGTTAAGAACAAATTCTTATATAGTCCTATTTTGTAAAAGACCAAGTCCTTATTATGGCAAGAACAGCTCAAATAAGCAAAGAGAAACGACAGTCCATCATTACTTTAAGACGTGAAGGTCAGTCAATATGGATAATTTCAAGAGCTTTGAACATTTCTTCAAGTGCAGTCACAAAAACCATCAAACGCTATGATGAAACTGACTCTTATGAGGACTGCCACAGGAATGGAAGACCCAGAGTTAGGGGATAAGTTCATTTGAGTTACCAGCCTCAGAAATTGCAGCCCAAATAAATATTTTTTGATTTGTTTAACACATTCCATATGTGTTATTTCATAGTTTTGATGTCTTCACTATTATTCTACAATGTAGAAAATAGTAAAAAATAAATAAATAAAAAAACTTGAATAAGTAGGTGTTCTAAAACTTTTGACCGGTGTGGTTCCCTTCTAGTTTACATAAGTAGTCACAGTCCTTTTCTATGACTCTCCAAATTGAGCTCAGGTGCATCCAATTTCCTTTGATCATCCTTGATATGTTATGACAACTTGATTGGAGTCCACTTGTGGACAATTCAATTGTTTGGACATGATTTAAAAAGAAACACACCTGTTTATATGTGACCGACTGGCTCAAATCGGTCTTATTCAGCGAAATTTGAAATTGTATTTTTTATATTGGATAAAAGTAGAGACTCAGAGCTACAAAATGGCATATCATGCATTACAGTCGAGGAACAATAGGAAAGTAATCTTGCTTTGAAAGTTGATAAACGTGTAAACTCACTTTTAAGAAAATACCCTTTGAATGTTTTGGTGCTACTATTGGAAAGTCATTCTTTCTCTGCACCCATTCAGCATCATTCACACTCTCCTAAGCTTTAGCCCCACCCATCTCTTTACTTCCAGACATCTACTTGAGAGAGAACCGCTCACTGAACATTACTCGCCCTAGCAGAGCTGGTTAGTCTGTTTTGTTATCCAGAGCGTTGGTGACTGCAACTGTGCTGTCAGATTGTCCATTTGTAAATTCTGGCCATTGAGTTGTTTTGATCCGAACATTCTGACCTCACTAAGGCAATCAAGCACCCAAGCTAATCGGCTAACATTGGCTAGCTTGCCAGCTACTTCCAGGCACATAATGAGAGAACACCTCACTCTGACCATTTTACTCACCCCAACAGAGCTGGTTAGGCTGTTTTCATGTTATTCAGAGCATTGGTGACTGTAACTGTGCTGCTGGCAACAATCTAATTAAGCTTTTTTTTGCCAACGTTTACTGACACTGGCCATATTCAACGGGTGTTAAGCGTTCGTAAATTCTGCGCTGTCTGGCACACTCAGACGAGAGTGCTCTGAAATCAGAGTTGATGGCCAGACTGAATTTACGCACGCACCCAAATTGGTTACTTGCATAGTGGAGTCTTTTGTTAAGTCATGTAGCTAGCTAGCTAGATAAATAATGAACCATAATCACAACTCATGACGTTACTACCCTACATGAATCTGCAGGTAACTAACCACCCAGGTTAAATGTTAGCCAGCTAACGTTAGGCTATAAGTGAAACAAATGGCTCTGAGATACAAATAGTATTACTACACAGATCATACACGTAACGTTAGCTAGTGAGCCAGCCAGCTAACGTTAACTAGCTAGCTCACAGTACACTTTAACTTGAAATGAAAATACTTTTAATAACGTGTCATATCTGAAAATGTAGCTAGCTAGACTATCTGACACGTATAGATGGAATGGACGCTTCTTCCTGTCATGGATGCCACGGTTGCCCTCACTTAGTTTGAAGATGCAATCTGGAGACAGGTGTTTTCTCCATCTCCTTAGCTATCATACTCTAATTCCACTGATTTCAACACTCAGTCCTTCAGAAAGTGGAGAGCAACAAGTGGAGAGCAACACAAAGCTGTGTTAGACAGGATTACCTACACATACTGACCAGCTCACATAGACAGAAGCATGCTACATGACAGACCGATCTGAACTGATCTCTCGGCTTGTCCAGCGGACTCATTATCTCAGCCAATCATGGCTAGCGGGAAGGTTCCTGCCTTTTTCTGTTGCTAAACCAACTAGGCTCGTAATTTAACAACTGTATTCATATTTACAAATGACATACAAGTTTGTTAGTGGCACATGAAACGTAACATGTTCCAGAAGGCATTTCTGTCCAAAAACAAAAACGTGTTTTGATTTAAAAAAAAGTTTACATTCAAATGGCTCTCCTGTGAAGTAGTGACACACGACATGAGACTAGTTTCCTGAACCGAGTCACATATGGAAAAAGTAAAGAGATCTTTATACTTTCCGATTGCACTGTAGCTCAGTATTTGTATTGTTTATTTTGTACAATCTTTTTTGTACATCTTTAGCATGGCTGAGAGTAATTTTGGACCTGACTGTACACACCTTTGAAGTGTGTACTTAGGCAGATTGGAATTTTCCAGAAGGATCCTTAGAGGGCTGTTACCATTAACATGTGCCTTATTTTCCTGACCCCCTGCGGAGTGGGCGGCGTTGGGTTTATTAACATATTGATTTCATGAATATGTGCATAATTACCCATGAACCCCGGTGAGCTTGGGGGATTGGAGTGGATCTGTGAGCGTGCTCAGGAGCCGTCTTGGTTTTCTCATTAGCTCGATGGAGTTGACCCGGGCCATCTTCGCCTGTTTCTCTCACTCTCTTCTTTCCCTGAAGCACTCAGCGGGGACCAAGGACACAGGACAAGGGATAATTAGCACCTGCTATCCAGACAGTCATGGTTTTGGACAGAAAGTAGAACAAAAAAACGACAACTGCTCACCATGTCACTTTTTTAAAGGTGGTGTTCATCCTTCTGCAGAGAGAGAGTTTCATAGAGTTTCAAAAGAGTACTGAACTTCTCCTCAAACTCCCTCTGCAAATGAACAGATGGGCTAGGGAGGCAAACCTGATTTTTACATTCAGTTCCTATTGGAGAAACTTTCTCACGCTTAGTAATGAGAACAGTTCATAATCTAATATCCTATTCAATGTATTATTTTCAGGCAGGCAACCCAATAGAGAAACACATACTCAGAGATGAATGAACCCTCATTCCATTTAACCTCAACGTCCTGTGTGCAAAGCTTGGTGTCTATTGGGTCATGTGACCAAATTTAACCTGAGCCCATTTCACAAAGTAATGCATTTTGGCTGAAAGGAGATGGGGGAAAGCTCTGAGCAGAGACCTTGGCAAAGGACTTTATAATCGGTGTTAGGGCAATGTGCCAGCTTCACACTCATGCCTGCTTCTTTAATGCCAGCATACCTACCAGGGGGTCAGTAGTTCAATCTGTCAGTTTTTATTGAAGGGGTGCGATTTTGGGAAAGGTGCCTGGAGTGATAAGCTATCGGACTGGAGACTAGCCCCGATGTTGCACAACACCAAGGACTCATCTACACAAACAGCAATCTATGTTTATTCCAACATGCAGTCTAGACAAGCATTTGCACAACTTAACAAAAATGAGGCCATATGTCTCCTTGACAATGAGCAATACATGTCTGAAAATGTTTCAGCCTATGGAGAAACTAACTTGAACAGACTCTGGGACTTGATACTGTAAAGCTTCACTGGTAAACTTCCCACAATATTATTTCATCCCGATCTGGAATTGATTTTAAGAGGCAGCCTTTTCAAATGCCCACATGCCACTCAGTACAAGATGTGCACAGCTGTCAGTGACAGTGTGGTGGGGTTTAGAGATGAAAGTAGTAATGACCTCTCTTGTGTGTCTGGGGTGGCAGCTGGATCAAACAGGACAATTAAGACCAATCCCAGGAGGAGATGGCCTCTCTGTCTCTCAGTAGGAGTCCCTGTACTGGTTCTGGCCTGACAGAGCCTTTGCTTCCTGGCAACAGTTCCCAGGAATAGATTCAATGGGCTATGGACAAACGGTTAAGTATATGGTACTGGAAATTTAGTGATCAGATTGATGCTGCTGGCCAAATCCCAGGTGTTGTTTGTTAATCCGAAGGTAAGAATCCTTTAGCCTAATTAGTTGAACACTTTCAAACATTTAGAAGACACTAACGAATTGCCTTACTGTGTCAGTAAAGATCTAAGCTAAGATGTAGGATCAAATGACCCTTCAATGACCATCATCTACTCTTATGAAGCTGGTGTGTATGTGATGGAACTGTTGGCAGTGCCCTGAAATAGATTCCTGGGGACATGCAGGACATCCAGAGGTATTTTACCATGGTTCCACTCGCTACCATCATCCCTCCCCACTACGGGATTGATGCATGTGTCAGAGCTAACTTTCCTTACAGCTGTGAAAAATCTTCCAAATGACCAATTAGTGTTAATTGATATGTCTGGCGCATGAGAAGCTTTCCATTGTTTGAAGTGAACCTGCCAGCCACCAGACACTGATGTCTGTGTGTGTGTCTCTGTCGATGTCTTCATCTGGCAGGAGGCACAGTGTCTGGGTCTACCAGCCTTTTTACTGTGACAGTTTGTGTGGACTTTGATTAATGATGTGCTCACCCCCCCCCCCCCCCCCCCCCCACCAGAACGTTTTGAAATCCACTATGGCAGAGTCAATAGGCGAGACAGAAGTGTGTGTCTCCATTTGGAACGGCCTCCGTTTGATTGCATGTTTATTTCCCCCCCCCATTATGTTTATCCATTAGGCTCGATTTCCATTTTCCTCAGTTCTCATATATAAATGGAGTTTGATATCTATCTGATTGCGAACAAAAGGCCATATGTGTTTTACAGTAACTGGGATTATGAAGGGGCATGCATCCATAATATTCCAGTAAGTACATGCCAAACTCTCTGTCTTTTGTTAATGATCATATCAATAACCTACTCCTGGGCTGAGGGAATACGCCAATTCACAATGACAGCATCAACTATCAATAGTTCAATCTCCAATTTATAAATCCAACACCTGGGCCTAACTGGGTTTTATATATTTAGTTCCCTTGAGGACCAACAATCAGTGGCACTCTTCGTTTTCACAGTTCCGTAGATAATTAGCAGTCTGGCATGAGATATGATTAGCTATCAGCGGGTTTGTTAAGGGAGTGAGGGACAGGACTTTAGGATACTGGTGGTTCCTGTTTCAACAGTGTTCAGTAGAAACACATCCCAGTGCTAATTGGCAAACACTGAGTAAATTGGATGGTTGAGAAGTAAATCTCGGTCGTTTCTTGTCATTCTGTGCCGTAATCGCCTGCATTTGCTACGGCTCCGTGGGGGTGATAGTTAGTGGTGCCAACGAAGTGCGTTGACAACGGCAGCCGACTGGACAACGGCAGCCGACTGTTGCACATATGCTCCATTTTCTGGAAGCACAGTGTACAATTATTACACAGTCTCGGCAACAACAATGTTAATTTGCATGCCCATCATGCCATGGTGGGTTGTGTTTACTTCCTCTGACTGGTTTATTTTGAATGATAATTGAGAGGGCCTAAAATTCACTCTCAGAAAAAGGCAGGAAAGTGAAAGATACCCTATAAGTTGAATTCAGTTTCTGCATTTGATATTTTTGTTGTTGTTGTTGTTGTAATTATAGTTTTTATTGGTTCCTTCACAGTATAACAATTGAATTACATTCGGCATTAAACAATAACTTGACAGACGTGAATTCGAAAAGCACCCTGTCCCCCAGGCCCCACTCAAAACCCGCCACGCCACATCCCCACGCCAAAACGGATCAAATAAAAAGCCTTCCTCATCAATCCACATACAAAACCCGACAATGACAATACGAAAACAGCTCCCCACACATGCCCTCACCCCGCCACCACGGGGCACTGCATGGAGACCGACGAGGGGGAAAAACGACCTGGTCTATTCTAGAACGAGGCCGCAACTCAACAAAATGCGGAAAAAGTCAAGGGGCGTGAACAGTCCTCGAACACACTGCATACACAATAAAGATAGAAAAGGGAACAAACTTTGCATTTTTCACCCACAACCCCCCTCCCCCAGTCCCCCTCATAACAACTATTACAACAACAGGACAAACTAAACAAACAAATGACCCTACCCCTACCAGTCACTATGTGTTTCTGTAGTCTATCCGGCCTTTGCATATTGTCTCTTAGAGAAAATGTCCTCAGATGTCAGAAAAGTTATCGAGTTTTCAATGAATTTTATAAATCAATCGTTCATATGAAGCTGTTTCTGTCAAGGCTATCATACCATTCCTTATATGAGGGAGGGTCCTTCTCCCTCCAGGGTCTCAATAGGACTCTTTTGGCTGTGATTAGAGCAACCTTTAGCCAGTTTAAACATGAGCTTCTCAGTCTATCAATATCCTTAGTGATATTCAGTAATAGCAAAGCAGGATTTACAGGTATTGTGACGTTTGAATTTCCCTCCCACTGATTTGATAGTCTATTCCCAGGTCTCCTGTGGCAATGATGTTTGATGTTTCATCTCTAGGTCTTATTCCTATTTTCAATGTCGGACCTGTTAGCCATTTGGTCTAAGGTTGAACCATCATTTTGCACAATATATTCTGTGTTCTCAAATCTGCAATATTTTCTTAACTGTACATTTCCCATTGTATCATGTCCTGCCTACTTCTTTTTGTATCCCCTGTGGTGTCCTTCCTCCTGTTCTATTGCTTTACTTCCTTTCTGGTCCTTCCTTCCTGCCAACACCTGCAGTATATCAATCTGTCATATCCAATGATTTATATATACACTAGATGACTGACCAGGGGGCGCTGTTTTAAAGCCACCGCGCCACCATCTTGGCACTCCATTGGAAATTATGTTTTGGGCGCTATAGAAATACTTTTATGAATGTATAACTTTGTTTTTGCCATCTTTATTCTATTACAGATACATTAATGCACACATTTAAATAATATTGTATGAGCTAAATATTTTTTTTAAATGAAAGAATAGATTAAAATAAATGTTACTGTACCAGTACATCAACAAAAATACTTAAATACATGTAATTTTGTCCTTGAAACATTATTTGAAATAGTGTAGAATTCCATTCATTCATATGGAGGACTGCTTATTGTGAGGTCATAACCCCAATATAATATTCACAAACCATTTTACACTGGACATTTTGTTATTCAAATGATGACAGTGAGCTTTGAATGAGCCATCATTTCCATATTTACATTAAATATTTCCCTCAAGCCCGGCATGATATTAGAGTTTACGAGCTGTAACTCCAGTGAGATGTATCTTCTAATAATCCTAATTATCTACATTAATGACAGTTTATAGCTGGAACCCAATGACACAATCAAGAACTGACCTTGTTGTGCTTGAGGGCTCTAGATTGAGCGATGGAGCTGTGTCTGACGGGCCAGCAGCATACTGGAACCAAGGAATATTCCCTGCGGTTTTCCTTTCAATCTTATCTGTCGCAATCGGGCTTTGTCATTTTAACACTTTTTTTTCATGTGTAGGCGTCTGTGTTAAATATATGTGTGTGGGTTTTTGTTTGTTTGTGTGTGTGTTTGTGTGTGTGATGCTAATGAAGACGTTTGACAGGGGGTGGCTTCACGCGGAGTGGAAGCCTGCCCTTGTGTGCAATGTGATGCTGATATAAACCTCTCTAGGCCTTGCCACCCTTGCCAGATGGCCATGCGCTGCCAGTCTGTCTGCCAGCACCCACCCACTGTCTGCCAGTGCTGAGATAGGTGTAGACCCAGGTGATCACCAGCAGAGACTGGCTCCACATGAACTATGCCATCGTTGGCGGATGCCATTTTTCCCATTGTGGGACCGATGCAGAGCCTGGCACAATGGTGCCATTTTGACCGAGCTCCTTTGTTTGTTCCTCTTTGTGTTTCCATTACAATGATTGGCTCTGGGACCAAGGGGCGGGGATGTAGTTGACACTCGTTTTCCGGGCAATTCACATCTGAAGTCATGGTGATAGTATCAGTGCCTGTGTGATTCACAAGGTCTCTGCTGAAATGTTATTATGTAAGGAGCAGAAGGGGGGAAACTAGGAACATTGGAACTAGACTTTTGGCTGAGCTTTTCTGAGAATTGAATACCTTGTTCCGGGTCTACACTACATGTGGAGGAACCCTTCAACGCCACTTACCTGGAGTGAAATGGATAAATAAAAGTCTAGTCAACAAGCAGATGCAGACTTATCCATTACACCAGCATACTGCAAACCTAGTTAAACCTTGTAGTATATACCAGCTGGTAATACGCACGCTATGTTAATGAAATGATTAAGCATATATTTTTTCATTTATTTGACAAAAACACAATACAACCACACGTGGATACAATGCATTTAAAATCATATTTCCATTGTTGTCCTTTTGTATTGTCCGGCAGGCAGCTTAAGGCTTCGCTGATAGTGATATACTGTATAGACTGTAATCTAGAATAGATTATAAATACACCAACACAAAATATATGAACAAGATTGTAACATGAAACAAAATACACTACTCATCAATGTGGAGGAAACAGACGAGTAAACGTATATCAATCCCATTGTACTTTCTCCCCGATGACATGTGGGACGTGTTTTGAGAAGGTCACTGACCACGTTTCTGTTCCCTCAAATGCTGTTCCACCTCCCACACAACTACTAATACGATTTCTTCAGTAGGACATGGAAGTCTGATATAATAGCTAACCATATCAACCAGCCTGGCAACGAGTACTCTCCTCACCACCCAGCTCAAATCTAATGTAGTGGAAATTGACATTGATGTAATAGAATAGGACTCATTCTCCTGAATGGAATCTAAATATATTTTTCAATAATGACCAATATCATTTCCCAGAGTGCAACACTGAATCATCATTCCACGTCTATGTGGAGGTGACCCGGGAGAAGAAAGCAGAATGTATTTATCAACATGGGAAATAAATCCCTTTCATAGCACTTCCGTGAGGAATTTGATTATTTCTCAGCCTCTCCTATTACGTGGCTCCCGCTAGTGCTCTTAAGTCAGAGGTCAGCACAGACCCCAGATAGATCTTGATTTGGAGAATAACAGTTCATTAGGGAAGAGAGATGTGGCAAAGGGCACAGAAAATGGCTGGAGATTGTGGCTGCCAATTAGTGACTGTGATGCTCTGAGAACTGCACATTAAGCTGATCATACTCCGGCTTACGTCGCATTCGGAATTCATCATTATCGTCGAGGACATAAATGTCACATTTCCTTCGAACCACAAGGAAATGAATGTAAGAAATGAGGCAGTGTAGTAGTGTGATGAAACAGCCTTGGGGAATTATATGAAAAATATGTTTGAAATCTATATCCAGTATTTTATAGATCAGGTGCTGAGTCAGCTCTACATGTGTATGGTCGAGTCCTCTTGTTTAGCACCATAAATTGTTTAAGGGTTCGTTAAATTGTTTAAGATCATTGCCTCTGATTACATGCAGGATTTGTTGAAGCACGTATATTGATTTAAACGGATAGTAGTAGGTTTTAATCTGTGCCTTTAGGCACGTTTGACATATTTTGAAATACTAACAGGAAATGCTAACAATGTGATGGCATTAATATGCGTGCGATTAACCCTGACTAGAGGACACATCCTTCCCAAAGACTTGTCATGACAATGGCTGATCAACGTCACTACAGCATGTTTCATTCGATGTCTGGTAACAATCACATAATTTAATTCAGCTTAATTGGGGTTGATCGTGGATCGCAGCATATTTACCTTGATGTGTTTACATTGAACACATTAACAATGCCAGTGTGCATTACGGGGCTTTTGAAAAACAGATACTTAATATTGCTCCACATTTGCTACGGTGGAAACGTCTCATTCAGGGAAGCCAAGCCTTTGTGTCGTACACTCAAACAGAAGGAATATCATTTGAAGACCGTTTTAATGGTTTGTGTCGACTCCCTATAGAAAGACTGGGCAGGTTACTGTACATAGTGCCCTAGTGGCAGGTTACAATAGGACTTTTTTTCTATCTTGGTTTTTCTTTATGGTTTGAGTGCAAGTACTTTTCAACTTAGTTACTCAGTTTTGGCACAAGCTATCTACTGCTTCTTGCCTTGTCACAGACTTCCTTCCCTTTGCTCTTCCAAAATAGGTCCCAGGCATACTTTCCGTCCTCCAGTGAATGAAGGAGAAACCTCCCGATTTGTTAGCAATTGATGCCATAACCAGCCCATCTGGAATAGCAGGTTACTAAGCACTGGTGTTGAATTTATCCAATGTTTCCCCCAACTTGTCGTTCAACTGAAGCAAATTGGATTCAAGGGGTTTGATAACGTCCCAGACCTGAGATGAAAAAGTCCCCCTGGCATCCTCAGTGGGGGATCTGGGAAAAAGCACTTCAGTTTTGACCTGCCTTTCTTCATCGAAACTTTGTCCTCTTTTTCTCCCTACAAACGTTGCTTCTGATGTTCCTTGGTCAGAGGATATCGAACAAACAGATATGGAAAACTCATATGACATATGAGTTTAAATGTTTTCAGAGGAAGTGCAAAACCTTAATTTGATCAATGGGACTAATTTGACAACAGAAAACGTGGTTCAATGTGCCAATTGGATTCCATCTCTACTTCCTTTTACAGTTCTTTTGGATTGCTTACACACTAAAATGAAAAGTAGTACACTATTAGCAAAACCTTACACCCAAGAAGCAAAACATCAGCCCATATTTGCACAACTATAAGCACATTGTCAGCCTCACACTTGTTGCAAAACTCTACACACAGTGATTTGCAAAACACTAAACACACTTAACATACATTACACACACAAATCTATCATGAAGTCACGTCCTTGCAATACCAAAACACTGACTGTCAAATTACCACACCGTCCAACCAATTGGTTCAACACAGTCATCAGGTGTGCATACACTTGTTTGCTTAATTGTAGACACACCAATCAGGTGTATAAGCACTATAAAAAAGCAGCAGGTGAGTTCATCGGTCTTCAAGCACAATGGAAAGAGTCAGAGAAAGAGTAAGACGAGGAGGAGGAGGAGGACGAGGAGGAGGACGAGGAGGAGAACGAGGAGGACGAGGAGAACGAGGAGGATGAGGACGATGAGGACGAGGAGGACGAGGAGAACGAGGAGGTCGAGGAGGAGGACGAGACGGAGGAGGAAGGGGAGGAAGAGGAAGACAAGAAAGTGCTCAAAGAGGACCGAATCTGACAAATGAGATCCGCGCAACACTGGTTGACCACGTTGTCAACCAAGGCCTGACGCTGAGGGAGGCTGGACTGCGAGTACAGCCAAATCCAAGTCGATATACAGTGGCAAGTGTGATGAGCACATTTAGACTGGAAAATAGGTATTGTAAAAATATCATCATATCAAAAACATCTGCACGGTTTCAGTAACTGCTTACAGTACTGTATTCTATGCACTATCAGCACTTCTGTTACCTTTTCCTGTGAAATTACTGTACTATTGTATACTGTTTTTTTTCTACATAGGATTGAGGGTCAGGGACGACAAGGGGGAAGGCCTCCTATGTTCACAGAACAGCAAGAGAGGAAGATAGTAAACATGGATTTGGCCAACAATGCTATAACACTCAAGCAGCTCCAAGCTAACATTGTCAATAACCACGCCATTTTCAACGATATCCATCAGGTCTCAACATCAACACTGGCACGCATCCTAAAAAAAAGAAAATGAAGCCTTTCGAGCGCAATTCCGAAAGGGTGAAACGACTGCGGCATGATTATGCAGAGGTATGTATTCACTTTAGCAGTGTGATCTTGCATACTTTCTCAATCTTTTACTGTACTGTAATATGTATACTAGATCTACACTGAACTACACAATTTTGCCTGACACTGTTTGGAGAGGAGATCCAGCATGAGTTCATTTACGTAGATGAGGCTGGGTTCACCCTGACGAGAACACGAAGGAGGGGAAGAAGCATCATTGGCCACAGGGCTATAGTCAATGTCCCAGGGCAACGTGGGGGTAATATAACACTCTGTGCAGCCATTACACAGAATGGGGTCCTCCACCGCCATGCCCATATGGGCCCTTACAACACAGCACTCATACTTACATTCTTGGACCAATTGCACAACATAACAGCAGCAAATCAAATCGATCATATGCAATACATTGTTGTCTGGGACAATGTGTCTTTCCACCGCTCTGGTCTGGTTCAGATCTGGTTTCAGCAACATCCACATTTCACCGTCCTATATCTTCCACCATACTCTCCATTCCTCAACCCTATAGAAGAGTTTTTCTCGGCACGGCGGTGGAAGGTATATGATCTCCGTCTCCAGGCTGAGGTACCCCTCATCCAAGCCATGGAGGAGGCCTGTGACCAGATGGAGGTAGCAGCAATGCAAGGATGGATTCGTCATTCAATACGTTTCATTCCAAGGTGTCTTGCTAATGACAACATTGCCTGCGATGTTGATGAAATTCTCGGGCCAGATCCAACTAGGCGAAGAGATAATGTCTAGTTATTTTATATTTCTTTGAACTTACAATACGTAAAGTGACGTTTGGTTACAGTATTACAGTTTTTCTCAGTCGCTTTGGTGCATTTCTTAGATCAAAAGTGCACTTCTTGATACTACTTGTACAAATTCCAAATCATCTAGTCACTTGTGCACATCATTAAAGCAATGTCTGATTCCTTTGAAAAAATTGCAATTGATAATGTACAAGTGTCAGCTTTTTTCCACATTATCAATTGCTCATGTCATGTTGATCAAAATATAGTAGATGGTTCTCCGTTGAATAGTCTTACCCCTCAAAACATCTAGGCATTAGTTCCTTGCATAAGCCATTACATGCAAAATTGTTGAACTATTTGTCATAAACTGTCAAGCATAGTTTTATACATTTCTATTAGACCTTTTGTACAAAAATGTGACTTGATGAATCGTGCAGGTGAAATTGACCCTCACTCATGAAGGAATGTAAAGTGTTAGTTCAACCAACAATCAACCAGTTGTCTAAATTGCTCAAAGGTGCATCTCCTGAAGAATCAATTGGCAAGCATATATAGACAGACCACAACCCAGAGTTGCAATTTTCCAATAATGGATGGACCAGGAAACGAGCAGGGTCAACAGCCAAGAGGAGGAGGAAGAAGAGGAGCAAGGATGTGTGGTGGAAGGCAAAACAGAGGAAGAGGCAGAAGAGGGCATAGGCACATATCTGATGACATAAGGGCCACTATTGTAGACCATGTTGTCAATCATGGCCTTAAAATGACTGAGGCTGGCCGAAGGGTGCAGCTGAATATTGGGATATCAACCGTGTCCTCAATAATTCAAACGTTTCGGAGAGAGAATGGGTATGTCCACCAATGTACAGTGCACTTTTACTGTATATAAGCAGTATACTGTATACTTCCTACAATGCTTCATATTACAGTAGTCCACTTGTATTTCACAGCATACAGAAATATACTCTATACAGATACATACTGCACCTTACATGCACCCACCTGTATGTTTTACAGTAAAATGTGTGTTCACAGTTTTTGTCTATGTGAAAGTGTGCGATGCATCACTGCAAGATTACCTCAAACCGGTGGCAGAGGACGTCTTTTCACACCTCAACAGGAGGAGGCTATTTGCACGATGAGCTAAGGAGCTACCGTACCAGTATGTACAGGTAAAACATATATCTATGTAACTAATTTACAGCAACATTTTATAGTGATACATAGTACAGTAAGCATAAACTGCACACATTTCCATTGCTGTGGAAGGAACATGCAATATATGTACATTTTATGTCACTCTTCTTTACCAAAACAAATTCAACTTTGTGTTCTGGGATATGGTGTATAATGGAGTTGGAATCAAGTGAACCCTCTCACAACTTTGTATATGTGGATGAGGCTGGCTTCATCCTGACCAAATGCAGAAGGCGGGGTCGGAATATCATCGGTCACAGAGCTACTGTGGATTTGCCAGGCCAACGGGGAGGAAATATCACCATGTGTGCTGCTACTTTAGGAGCATGGTGTCCTAACCCATATCCCCCTTATAGGGCCATACAACACCCAGCATCTACTCAACTTTTTAGAGACTCTCTACAGGGCTCTCATCCCTGATGATGAGAGGGGTCTGTTTAGAGAGGATTTGCCAAAGTATGTGGTCATTTGTGATAATGTGAGATTCCATCGATCAAACATCATAAGGCAATGGTTTGTGACCCACCCGAGGATGCTCATAGAATTCCTCCCACCTCATTCACCATTCCTTAACCCAATTGAGGAGTTATTTTCAGCAAGGAGGTGGAAGGTGTACGATCGTCAGCCACACACACAGATGACCCTGCTGGCTGCAATGGATGCAGCATGTGAGGACATCACAGTAGACGCCTGCAGAGGATGGATAAGGCATTCCAAAAGATTCTTTCCACATTGCATTGGAAGGGAAAATATCCGGTGTGATGTGGATGAGAATATGTGGGCCGACAGACAGGAACGTCTGGATGTGTAGAGACCGCACAACAGTGCTGCGGGCAAAGTTGTGCCTTAGGGGTGGTTTCCTGTGTTTCTTTCTAATTTAGTTTTTTTTCCTTGGTGCCCCTTGGGTTGTCCAGTCTCTTTCAATCAATAACCCACATACAGTAATATGTAAATAGTACTGTTGAAATTGATATATGCCATAGAAGTGCAGCCTTGTGCATTTTCAATACAGTAACTGTCATCCAAAATTACATCAGGTAATACTGTCAAAGTTACACAGTTACATTGACAACATGCCTAAACATTTTGACGACCTTGTTCGTGAACAATGACTCGCTGACTTATCATTCTGATGACACTGACATGATCATTGGCATGAATATTTACTTTTGAGAGATGTACGAAGGATTTTTAGTGACTGACTAGCTTTAGAAACATATACTGTATCTATTGTATATTGCAGTTTGTACAAATTGTTCTGAGAAATGCACTTGTTATTTTGCAAATGTTAGGGATGATGTGAAAAATGCACCAAAGCGACTGAGAAAAACTGTATGAATCTCCATGTCAACATTTCGGGCGTGTTGAGAAATAAATGAGTTTCTTCAGTCTGCAACATTGGTCTTGTGTAGTGTTTGGTGAATTTACATTATATTTGTACTTTGTTGATAGTAGCCTACTCTAATCATAGGGAAGTAGAAGTGCTAAAAGTGTTTTAGGTTTATCACAGCATCGTGCAAACAAAGTATAGTAATGTGAAATGTGTGTTTCATATGGTAACAAAGTGTGGTTTTTAAAAAGAAGTGTATAATTTTTACAAGAGTGTTTAATTTTGCAAAGGATCTGTGGTGTTTTGCTAATTGGGTGTGTGGTTGTGCTAATTGGGTGTGTGGTTGTGCTAATTGGGTGTGTGGTTGTACTAATTGTGTTTTGAAAATAGTGCTTAAGCAATCAAAAAAAAACTGTAATAGCTGGTCCCTCTGTGAACGATGTGATTCAAAGTGTTGATCCAATGGATCAACTGAGTAGATGTTGAAATAGCATCTAAAAAAACTTTAGATTTCACCTTGAAATGACTGCCACATACAGTATATTAATAATATTCTGTTTTTGGAAAGAGCGAGACGGACAGGCTTACCCACCAGCACTGGTGTTTATTGAAGTCAGCAGTGGCATTTCTACAATATGCTGCTCATGCGTTACATTACTAAATGATGTATTCACTTCAGGAGGCAGAACTTAATTGTATTCCTATGCAAATGTTGTTTAGGAAGTATGCCTAGACTGCATTTATTTTTGGGATGCCGGATACCTGGAAAAATTGCATTTAATATTTTATCAACAGCCACAGGGCTGGGGACACTGGATTGCATTCTGTGCATAAAGCTGGTCTGAATGGACTCAACTGAAAGCAATATCATCTCAAATGCATTGCTTTGTCAGATATAATGTGACAACAGGATATTGCTTTGCACTTTTTCCTGCTGTACCAAATTCCATTTAGATTTGTGTGTGTGTGCGTGTCCTCCACAATATGATTGGTTCTCGTTTGGCAGTGTAAATAAAAGTCTGTCCAACATGTTTTCACTGTGATTGAGACAGCCATCTTGGGAAACATGGACACTGTAATCCATTATATTTTAGACTCAAACCTACCTACTGATGTTCTATCCTTCTCTTGGTTAATTTGGGGATCATTGACCCTCAGATTAGTTGCTAGAAGTTGTCTTTCAGTGTACAGCTGGCTTTGAGTTGCCTAGCTTTATCACTGTCATTGGCAAATATCATTTGAAGTCAGGTCAGGGCAAATTCATGTTGTTCTTCGTGCTGAAATTCCAGACGATGTTTGATACATAGAATTAGGGATTAGAATATTTGAATGGACTAAAGGTCAGCCATTTTTGTCAGAGAGTTGGTCAACCATCGTTTGCCAGTGCTGTGATAAGATATTGTGTTAAATCATGATCTGCACTGTATGTTTGCTAGCTAGAAATCCAGTTTTAGAGTAATTATTCCATTCATTCTTCAAATGAACTGCCAATTTGCCAACATTCCATTCAAACAATGCAGTCAACCCACAGCCATACATCGGCTGAAATCAGTTGATGACAGGACTTAGACAAGTTGTAAATGCAACAAGTACTGATATAGTATCATATAATCATATAATAGCACTCACAGCTTTCCAAGAAAACACAAATAGAGAAGTATAGTTTTCTTTACATACACTGAGTATATGAAACATTATGAACATCGGCTCTTTCCATGACATAGACTGACCAGGTGAATTCAGGTGAAAGCTATGATCCCTTATTGATGTCACTTGTTAAATCCACTCCAATCAGTGTGGATGACGGGGAGGAGATAGGTTAAAGAAGGATTTTTAAGCCTTGAGACAAATGAAGCATGGATTGCGTATGTGTGCCATTGATAGGGTGAATGGGCAAGACAAAATATTTAATTGCCTTTGAACGGGGTATGGTAGTAGGTGCCAGGCTGATGGGTGTTTTATGCTCAACATTTTCCGGTTTGCATCAAGAATGGTCCACCACCCAAAGGACATCCAGCCAACAAGCTTTGGAGTCAACACGGACCAGCATCCCTGTGTAATGCCTTCGACACCTTGAAGAGTCCATGCTCAAACAAATTGAGGCTGTTCTGAGGGAAACTCAAATGAGGAAGGTGTTCAAAAACAATGTAATACTCAGTGTTACAGAAAATGTGTATATATAACCTGTATAAACTGTATTATAATTATATTATTTTAGGTTTTACAATAATTTTAGGTTTACAATAATTCTATTACATCATTTCTGATATATCATAGGCCGTACTTTTATTTTCCTGCATAAATCAAATCTGGATTATGCCTCTACTGCCATTCATTCCAATTAGACTGGTTTGGATTTCTCCCTGACCGATATGGGAGGGGTGGGTAACTTTGGTTCCAGCCCTGCACTGAGGCACCTGATTCAGCTGATTAGGATCCGGTGTGATAGAGCTGGGCTGGAATAAAAGTGTGCATACCATTAACTCTCCAGGAGTATGATTGGCCACCCCCGAGGTAGCCTGTGAATATTCCAAAATGAATCATAGCTCCCTGTCCCCTCTCTGACTCCACCCTTATTCAAGCTGGCATGGAGAGAAGGCCAAACGTCTGCCTCATAACACAGCAGACACAAGCTCCAGGGCATTAGCCTTGGCGCTAATGCGACAGTGTGCACGGGAAATCAAACTCTACAGCCGTTAGTTCCCAGGGGGCTAGCACCTCCATTGTAAGCCACAACACACACTGGCACGCTAACAAGCCCTCAAACCACAGGCAGGGTAATAGCACCATAAAAAAAGGCCATCTTTATTTATTTTCCCAATTGTTTTTGGTGGTGTTTAGAATATTACAGTCCTCCGGAGCTCCCTCGTATTATGTTCATTTTTACACTTCCTGTAAAATAGAAAATGAATATTTTATTTGGTTTAAATGAAATTCAGCACTTTTCATCTACTGGGAAATTACCGGGGATCTGAGGTGCGGTGAGAGAAGGGACTATGTGTGTGTGGTTAAGAGGCCGTTACAGTCCAGTTCATAGTGACAAAGTTAAAGGAGAAAAAGAGAGCAACACACCATGGAATTACTTTTTTAATTGAATAGTTGCAGGCCTCAAGGCCATTGTTGTTGGCTTTCCAATTGCTTCAGAGGGAGATTTGATCAATACGGATACATTGCATAGCCTAAATATATTAAAATATGTTCAATAGATTTGGCCATGTTTACAAAGATTGTGCCAAGTTTGTAAAGACTTCCAAGCAACAATTATCTCTGTCTTGTGTATAGAAATTAATCATGAAGCTAAAAGTGCCCCTGGGATAATTATTTTATAAAGACTAATATATGTATTTAATATATCAAAATCAATATTTTAGCTAATTAATTCCATCTACTGCAGAAATAGTTGATTCTATAATTACTAAGGTTATATTTAATAATTATTACATTTTGTAGAAACAACATAGAATATGTTATCAGATGGTTTTTAGGCCTCAGATTGAGTCCCGTCGTGGGGTTCTTTGTGGATCTGTTTTAATTAAAAGTTTCATTTCCTTAATCAATTCCCCCTTAATATGTTCGTATTGATTGACATGTGCTATGTATAGGACCGACCTTCTGCTAGTATCCATCACAGGTGCCATTTAAGGAGCCAGTGTTCCCCGTAATTAATCAAAACATAATTACACCGGAAACTTCTCATGTAATGTCTCCAACCCCTTTAGTTTCAAACCATGTTGGCATTCCCTTGACAGTATAATTGACCACAACAAATAGAAAGTCATGTTCACTTTGTCAGTTTCATCACTCATGTCTTGGCAAATGTTTAATTACAATTCTTATACTAGAGCACAACAGCCATGATTATGGCCCCGTTTGGCCAACTCGGTTTCAAATGAGACGTTTGCTATTGTAGGTGCAACTTTTTCACAGTAAGTACACATGTAATTGTATAGCCTACTCACTCACAAATGAATTGCTCATGTAATTCAAAATGGCTACATTGCGTTCATACGGTAATGTTAGCAACACTATTAACTCGGCATCATTACTGATAATACATTTATAGCATGATGGTAATAATCCTAATCTTAATATACACCAATTTGCAGTGTTCGTCAAATGCTAAAATCAAAGATACACAACCTCCAAAATAATTGTATTTCCTACTTTAGAGCTAATTGGCACTTTAAGGTGATGGAAGGAGCATTTAAAGTAATCTCTTCAAATTGGTACCCATAGCTTTCTATTGTGAGGGTAGCGCTGCACAATGCATCCACTTTAAAAGGGTCAGACTTGAAGACATGACCGCCACATGTTTAATCTCTTTGAAACGTCAAAAGATATTAGCTCTGAAGAAACCACATCCTCATCTGCATCACATCCTCTTCACATTGGTTTGAGGAAGAAATATATCTTCTTCTTTTTTTAAATGCAAAGGAAATGGTTGGACATGGGGAACATATAACTTCTCATGTGATAAACACAGAAGAACTTGGCCTTATCGGTCGTTCTTGGGCTCTCAGATTCTTATAGAATTTAGTATAGGGTTTTGTTTCCATGACAGGAGCAGCTAGACACACTAACTACCAGTCAGTTGTGCGACTAGTACTCGGTTACATGTTAAACAATGAAATAATCGAATTCGAGGACAAAGACTGACTCACCCTGTTGAGAGTGAGAATTACCTCAGTCTCACCCTGGAGGGCTTGAGTCTTCACATGATGTGAATTATTGACAAGTCTGGTTACAAATGTACAGTTGAAAGTCAAAGTGAGTGTTTTTAGCCCTTTAAAAGACACCCCCTTCCCAGTTGAATAATGGTACGGTAAGACTGCCTGAATCTGAAGGAAATCTTGAGGCGTCTGAGATTAGTTATGTGCTTGATATTCTTTTCATAACAGAATTCAAGCCTTGGGGGACATACTGAATGTGTCTATGTGTGAATGGATGACTCATTCCCAGTGGTTTAAATGTCCTTTGTTCTTTCAGGCCTCCAAGGCGACAATTAAACGTAAATATCATCTCTGAAACACGAAACTGAATGATATGAATCCTGGCGGAACATTTTTCCATGTCATGTTTATTTCACATCACTTACAGTAATACAGGGTGGCATATAAATGATGATTTAAGGCTGCCATGAGATGCGTAGACAGAGGACAGAAACTAGATTTTCAAACAAAAATGGAAATGTATTTTATAGGGTATGACTTCCTATTTCAGCCTTTGAGGTTCCCCATAATGAAGCTAATCCAAGTCCAGTTCCTATCTCCTTAAAGGTTATTAGTGAAAAGAAGTGAAGGCCTTTGCAGACTAAACGATTTTAGCCATCTTATATCACGATTTTGCCATCCCACACAAAATGTCCACGTCGTGGGTAAATTCTTAGGTCGTAAACGACGGTCGAACGTCTAGACTTGTTCAGTATGACAGGTTCTAGGTCTGCCGATTAGGTGCCACTACGTCTTGGCTCATTCAGTTTGACAGGTTCTAGGTCTGCCGATTAGGTGCCACTACGTCTTGGCTCATTCAGTTTGACAGGTTCTAGGTCTGCCGATTAGGTAACACTACGTCTTGGCTCGTTCAGTGTAACAGGTTCTAGATCTGCCGATTAGGTGCCACTACGTCTTGGCTCGTTCAGTTTGACAGGTTCTAGGTCTGCCGATTAGGTAACACTACGTCTTGGCTCGTTCAGTATGACAGGTTCTAGGTCTGCCGATTAGGTACCACTACGTCTTGGCTCGTTCAGTATGACAGGTTCTAGGTCTGCCGATTAGGTACCACTACGTCTTGGCTTGTTCAGTGTGACAGGTTCTAGGTCTGCCGATTAGGTACCACTACGTCTTGGCTCGTTCAGTGTGACAGGTTCTAGGTCTGCCGATTAGGTACCACTACGTCTTGGCTCGTTCAGTGTGACAGGTTCTAGGTCTGCCGATTAGGTGCCACTACGTCTTGGCTCGTTCAGTTTGACAGGTTCTAGGTCTGCCGATTAGGTACCACTACGTCTTGGCTCGTTCAGTTTGACAGGTTCTAGGTCTGCCGATTAGGTAACACTACGTCTTGGCTCATTCAGTGTAACAGGTTCTAGGTCTGCCGATTAGGTGCCACTACGTCTTGGCTCGTTCAGTATGACAGGTTCTAGGTCTGCCAATTAGGTGCCACTACGTCTTGGCTCGTTCAGTGTGACAGGTTCTAGGTCTGCTGATTAGGTGCCACTACGTCTTGGCTCGTTCAGTGTAACAGGTTCTCGGTCTGCCGATTAGGTACCACTACGTCTTGGCTCGTTCAGTGTGACAGGTTCTAGGTCTGCCGATTAGGTACCACTACGTCTTGGCTCGTTCAGTGTGACAGGTTCTAGGTCTGCCGATTAGGTACCACTACGTGTGGTCATAGGCTCCGACAAAGTTTTAGCAGTGTCACCATTTAACATCGCTGGTGTTACTAGACAATCCCGTTGACTGACTAATAGGAACACGCCCGGCACTAAGTATGCAAACAATGACACAATTATTGTGAATAATCAGATTAATATAATAGTTTGATTTAAACATTTAGATGCTGTGCAAGAAGAACGCTTTCCCTAACAATCTTGTTCATATGACCCATCTGAAATCAGGCTACCTGACGGGATTTTGATAAATACACAAAATTGCCAATCAAAATGAACATTTTACCACAGAGACCGTGTTATTTCGGGGAAGCCTATTTGATTCTGAGTTCGGGCGAATAACTATTTCTAAGATGCATTTCTTTCAGTTTGTCTGAACTCACTTCACTCATGCATAAGCATAGAGTGAGACTTGCGCTAATGGCACGTGTGCAGATCAAATACACCGCTGCAGATCAAATACACCGCTGCAGATCAAATACACCGCTGCAGATCAGATACACTGCTGCAGATCAAATACACCGCTGCAGATCAAATACACCGCTGCAGATCAGATACACTGCTGCAGATCAAATACACCGCTGCAGATCAAATACACCGCTGCAGATCAAATACACCGCTGCAGATCAAATACAAGCTGCATATCAGATACACCGCTGCAGATCAGATACACTGCTGCAGATCAAATACAACGCTGCAGATCAAATACACGCTGCATATCAGATACACCGCTGCAGATCAAATACACCGCTGCGGATCAAATACACCGCTGCAGTTGACGAAGCCTACGTTGGCTGACGTAGCCTCGCAAGCCAATCGCAGAATGTGATGACAGAACTGAAACCGAAGCAAATCCTAGAATCTGGCCAGGTTGATATTAGGATTTTAATTTGGTGACAACGCGCAGTGTGACGTGATCATCGTAAACGACTGAATACGACGTACAGTCTGCAAAAACCTTTAGTAGACGATAGTTACTCCTCCTCATCATGACCTATACCTTTAGCAAAGTACAGGAGACCTGCATCTGTTTCCACACTTAAAAACAATCTGCAGTCCAGTCTGCATCCTACTCCACCAGTCCAGTCTGCATCTTACTCCACCAGTCCAGTCTGCATCCTACTCCACCAGTCCAGTCTGCATCCTACTCCACCAGTCCAGTCTGCATCCTACTCCACCAGTCCAGTCTGCATCCTACTCCACCAGTCCAGTCTGCATCCTACTCCACCAGTCCAGTCTGCATCCTACTTCACAGTAACATACTCTTTCCACTGAGCCTTTTACGTCAGCTCGATTGACAGTGGGAGGCTGCCGACTGTCCATTGCTAGTGAGTCGCTATTGCTCTCTGGTAGAGAAAATGGAGGGAGATCCCAGCCAGAGGTCTGAGTTAGAAGCACAGGTGCGACATGAGGCCTTGTGTATGTAAGGACTGATTGGATATGGGCTCTGCATTGTTACACTTGAAGAGGAATTCTACAGAAAAGACGGGTGTTATTGAAAGCGTCCAATGGACATCAGGTGGCATTGCTCTAATGAAATCACCCGTGTCTTGGCATTCTTCTTTTGGTTTATTCTCTCCCTCTCCGGTGGTCAGTGAGAATGCAAGTCTGATTCCTCTAAAAGTAGGTCTTATTGATTTTCCTTTACTGGCCCTACGCCTGCCACCAGGTACAATGTGAATGTAAGTCAAAGTTATTAGTCGACGACTCGTCTCTCTTGCCTGACTACCCACATTGCTCCAGCCAAACAGATACTGACCATTCTTATTGGGCCAAGAAACCGATGGGTTGCGCCAGAGCCAACACACAAAAATCACTCGTCGCGTCATTGGCTTGATACCCTGATTGGTTCGAGACTGTCCAATCGCTGATGAACTTGTTTTGTACAATGGCCCTCCTTTTAGAGTCAGTACAAACGACTTTTAGGATGGCGGTTTGATACTATGGAGTGATCAATAGAGCAGCGGAATTACATTCAGGTTGAGTCATCAGGCAACATTCTCCCAGACCAAGAGAAGAAATAACTGCTGGATGTAGTCCTGCACTGTGTTACTGTTGCAATCTCTTGAGAGCTAGTGCCATTTGCAAATTGCAACTGAAGATTGACGTTGATGTTACCATATTCATAGTCACTGAATGAGTAAATAAGTCTTGATTCATTCATTATGATATGATCTAATGTGCATATCAACATGACCTTACCAACGTTTGGTATTACATGTTCTGTGTCTGTGTTTCTACCAAAGGTTAAAGGATTGGTGCCATTTTAAATGGAGTTTTCTTATATCCTTCCATTTTGTCAGTGAGGCTTTGCGATATTGCTGACAAATAGCTTTTGAGGTTGGAGGGCACAATATGCACCCATGAAACATGATATCTGGTAAATACTGTCGGTCAGCAAATAGAGAGAACGAGAGAGAGAGCGAGAGGAGAGAGAGAGAGAGAGAGAGAGAGAGAGAGAGAGAGAGAGAGAGAGAGAGAGAGAGAGAGAGAGAGAGAGAGAGAGAGAGAGAGAGAGAGAGAGGGAAAGAGATTATGTGTGTGAGGAGAAACAGAAATATGGGAGTACTCGGCCTCAAGTAAGAGCTCATTTACTTTGCCCCGAGATAAGGAATAGGGTAGTTAAGGCTTAATTCTACTTCAGGCCAGGAGAAAAAGGGCACCCCTGGTTGAACCCTCCCTTTAAGAACTGCTGCTTCAATAGCCAGCTTAGGATGTCTCAATGAGGCCTGGATAAGGCCGTGAGGTAGTTTTTAGGGTACCTTCCTAAAAGTCAAGGAGGGCAGAGGAAGGAAGTACAAAATAACAGATGGAGAGAAAGCCAGGGTGACGTTCAAATGGACAGGCAAAGGGATGGGAGGAGGTTGATGGAAGAGGATGAACAAGAAAGAAAGAGAGAGAGGTGGGAGCAAAGAAAGAGAAGGGAGAGATTTGGCAGGCGTTTGCTACTGCCTTTGCCTGGCATCATTATTTAAATGATGTTGTCTTTATTTTACATGTTCATTCTGTAGCCGAACCATCATGAAAAGGAAATCATTTTCTTCCCTCAAGTTTGCGAAGTTGGATACAAGACCAGAATCTCCTCAATTTCCTCAACTACCTTGACAGACCACCCGTCTACTTTGATCTGTCGCTCTGTCCTTTTTCTTTTGTTCGTCTCTGACTCTCCCTCTACCTCATTCTTAAATCCTTATTTTTATATTTTTATTCACTACCTCTTCCCTGTTCCATCTCCAGCACTTCCTCCTCTTGATCGATGTGTCCATCACGCTCCATTCCTCTCCCACCTATCTTTTTCTCTTTGACTTACCGTTTTCTCTGTACCGTCCTCTCCCTCTCTCTGTCTCGTTTTTTCAGACTCTCTTTCTCTATTTACCTTCTCTCTCACTATAAGACAGAATATTTGTCTCTCCTCCCTCTGCTCTCTTTCCCTCCACCTCCCTTCCGACTGCAGTCGTTCTTCTCTCTCACAACTTGTCTTTCCATTGAAGCCTGGTGGCTGAGATGGAGCTGGGGAGAGTGGCTCTCTTTTGATGGCGCTGTAGATAGTTTCGTCTGCCCTGACTAAGCTGCTGGGCAGCAGACAAGGGGTAAAATAAGAACATGACCTTTCGTGCCAACCCAAGGTAAAACAACAACAGCAACAAGTTAAGCACAATTGAACAGATGGGCTGCACTTCTTTTTTTTTTTACAAAGTACCTGTGAGATCTTTGCAGTTCTTTACCCAGAACCCCCCATTGTTTACCTCTGAGAGGACAAATCTTTGTAGTGTCCTCCTTGATCTTATTCTACCCTTTCCCCCTGGCAAAAATGTTATCAAAAACTATTTTGTGGAGAAAGTGAAGAATCTTTCAAATTTTGTGATAATTGAGATCCTAATAAAGAAAGAGCTTTTGCCTTTGAAGGAGAGTTTTAATTGGCTAAACTTTGACGGAAGGAAGTTCTTGTGGAAATGGAAGAGCTGACTTATTCAGGACAGAGAGCAAAACAATACCAAAACAATATTGTCTAAAAGGCAGAATGAAAGAGAACCCACAATAAATGCAGAAAAATGTGAGAACATAACATGCAAATAGTTTGTAGTATGTTAATGTTTTGAACATAAAAGATATGTCACATTTGGCGTTAATTACCGCAAATGATCCTATATGGAAGATTATATATAGAAGAGTTACAGTGGGGCAAAAAAGTATTTAGTCAGCCACCAATTGTGAAAGTTCTCCCACTTAAAAAGATGAGAGGCCTGTAATTTTCATCATAGGTACACTTCAACTATGACAGACAAAATGAGGAAAAAAATCCAGAAAATCACATTGTAGGCTTTTTAATGAATTTATTTGCAAATTATGGTGGAAAATAAGTATTTGGTCACCTACAAACAAGCAAGATTTCTGGCTCTCACAGACGTGTAACTTCTTCAAAAAGCCCCCTTTTAAGCATTGAGTGTAAGGAAAATGTACGCTTAATCCAGCATAAACTAATGTATAGAATGTATTATACAAGAGACAAAATTCACAAACTCAGAGTCATGTCTAAAGTGTAAAACTAACAGTGACTCAATGATTCATGCCTTCTGGGAGTGCTATAATGTCCCAAAGTTATGGTCGGAGTTGGAAAGTTGGCTGCCAGACGTTTTACAATGTAAATACACGTTTAATCCATCTAGCTGCATATTTCAAGACATGAGGGGTGCGGTTGAGACAACCAATCAGTTGGACCGTGCTTTTCTCGTCAATCATTTTGAAAACGTTTTCTTCAAAACTGGAAATCGAGTGATCCTCCATCATTGGGACGGGGGAAGAATCAAATGCATTATTGTTAGAATATTGAAAGTGTGTGGGCGACAGAGAAAGGCAGAGTGGTGCAGTTTGAGGACATGTGGCATAGAGTCTTGCAGGCGATCTGGAGATGAAAGCGGTGGGAACATGTGGGTCTGGGCAGGTGGGATGTTGATGATGTGGGCGTCTGTCTGTTGTCTTTCGTCTGTGTATGTTTATACTGTTTGAAAAAATGGAATCTTACAACAACGGGGGGGGGGGGGGGTCTGAGCTAGAACGGTGTTTGTGAGACAAGGGCCATGAAGAGCTGAGACTCTCATGAACATGCATATATATGTACACTATTTTGCTCTATGACCCCCACAAGCCACACAGTAGTTATTAGAAGATCCAGGGTTATTCGACATGGAAGATCATAGGAAACCCAAGGCCACAGTGTCTATAATACTGTAATAAGCTCACATAGTTGCTGTCACAAACTATAAACTCCACACAGTTGTCACTGACTAATTGGATATTCATTTCCCACTGAGCAAACAATTCCTGTACTTACAGCATTTTTATAAATTCATTTTTTTTTTATCAGGCTCTTTCCTTATTGTTTTATTTTTCTATTTGTCAGTAAAACTCATGAATGCAACTATTTATGTCAAATTATTTTGTCTTCTACTTGGTTGTCCTTGTGTTCTAGCTCTGGTTGTCCTGCAAATTATACGGTAAAACACTTCAATGTGAGCCTAAAATATGAGGGGCAGAGCTAGCAGTTGAATGAAAGTAGTGAATTTAAGCTTTTTCACTGTGGGAATCCCTAGAACCAGTTGGGTTTAATGCTCATTTGACGTCCAGGTGAGGGTGACTTTACCAATACATTCAGGTGTGGCGTGTAAAGACACAGAGACAGGAAGGGAGGGGAGCACAGCAGGAAATCGTGAAGAGGGCCGACTCTGACTGTGATTTAGTCCTCTGTAGACTCTTATAGAGCTAAGTATAACTTTGCCTTTGCAAGGTCACTCAGAAGTTTTGCAATCACTGTAGCTACAAGCGTATAGGTTGTTAACAAACTTACAACAGCCAATAATCAAACCTTCTGCCTATTGGGGAAAACTGTACGTTTTCATTTATAAATGGTGTATATGTCCCATATTGTATATGCCCCATATTGAGAAAAGTTCAGGATTTAAGTTAGGGAGGGTTTGGATTAGAGCTCTGGTCAAAGCTTCAGTTCATAAGACTATTCATAATTACGTTTCACAGGAACGTAATAATGTCTGTATCACATGTCTGTATCATCAGTTCTATATCTTAGGATATTTGATTGAGGAGTTGTGTCATCTAGTGTTAAAGCTGGATGATTATACAATACTACATCAGATGACTTTTCAAAGACATTAAACATTTCCCTTATTTTCCTGTTTAGGCAACTAAGCAACAATAATTTTAGTCTGTCGCCCTTTGCCTTTATTTACTGAGCAGGATAAACAGGGACATGAAAGTGGAATCCTAGCCAGAACCCCTGAGAAGCCCAGGCCGCCGAAGACACATCGTAAATCTAAAGTGCCAGTTTGGGCGTTCAGTCATAGCAATGCACCCTGTGTGTTCACAGCTCAGAAAGGGCACTGGTTTGTTTCAGGGAACAACAAGTAGTTTGAGATTAACAGCTTTTGTAATAAAGTGGCTTTTTTTCTTTGGGAAGGCAAAAATAGTCTTAGGGGGGCCTGAACAAAGCTTGTTTAGCATATTTAGTGGTTGACTGCCGATGGGACAGTTCCATCACCTTTAAAATCCTAAAATGAACCTCTGTAAATTAAGTGAGGTCCAAAAGTACTTGGACAGGGACACATTTTATGTGTTTTTTTGCCTCTGTACTGTAATAATGTAATAATGATGAGTGAGAAAGTTAGGGGCATAAATATAATACCCCAGAAATATGCTAACCTCCCATTATTGGTAATGACGAGATGTTAATTGTCTTGGGTGTATGATATTTGTGCTTCTCTAACTTTCTAATTCATCATTATTCATGATTCATTCAGGATTATCCGTAATAATGGTCGCATCCAGATGAATGTAGAAGTGTTCAGAAACATATTATATTCTTATTCACAATAAAAGTGACTTCAAAACAACACTAAATGATTAACCATTCATTTCTATTGGGCACACAATAATCTGAAACAAACATAACAGTCTGCAAAGGAGTCACAAGCTTGAGGTAGTCATTGCGTGCTCGGAATATGGGATGTAAATATGGGATGTTACACATGTAAGTACTTTTTTACAAATACTTTTGGTTCCCTAAAATGGGGGGACCACGCATACAAAGTGCTATAGTTCCTAAACAGTTCACCCGATATGGATGAAAATACCCTCAAATGAAAGCTGTTAGTCTACACTTTAACCTGGTAGTCATTTGTATCATTTCAAATCCAAAATGCCATGTGTCAGGGTCCAAATACTTTTGAACCTCACTGTATTCTGTGCAGCTACAGAAGTCAGATCTTAATATGACCCGTTTTGTCGCAGGAGGAAATAATCCTGCCACAGGAGGATGTCAATGAATATTGACTACTTAGAATTGCTACCAGGGGGCAGCTGGAAGCGATGTTTGTAGGCTATGTGATGCAGTACTGTACCTAGGAGGCCATGGCTTGGGGAAGGCTCTGCAAAACAACCGACCACATATCATCAAGTATCATCAAGAGTTATCATGGCTTGCTCAAGCATTGTGAATTATGCTCGTGCAGTGGTCTGTGCAGCACGCGTTCACGCCCGGGGCTGGACAATTGTTTTGACACTTTGTTAATAGCAAGAGCAGTGTTCTTTCACTGTGAAGATAATATTGCATTAAAGCTGCTAACATTTTTTTTTCTCTAATGACTAGGCTTGCATTGTGATTCATTCATACAACTATCAAACCCATGTATGTTATTAAATATCCCAGATGTTCAAGATAACATGGTTTTATATTCGTTGACAACCAATATTGAAAGGTGATATGACGCAATCTAACTAGATTAGAAGGCCGAAGCTACTTCCTCCTAATCTAAGCTAAATGCATTGGATACTAAATGAATACTGATAAAGGATAACATTTCCAATATAATTATATAAATGCATGTCAAACAGGAGTATAGTGTATCTTCAATGAAATGAATACAGCATTGTGATAGTATTGCTGCCGTGCGCTCTCCTTGCAGGGGATTAGACAGATGAACCACGGTCACCAGATGCCCCAGCCTCAAAACCAGAAACACTTGTAATTTTGAGTAAATATTTGTATTAAATGTATTGGTTTTCCTGTATCTGTGCACAAGCCCTTAAAACACAATCCACTGTACAAAATAAGTCATTCCCATATGAGCGATATCAATGAGATGAATCTCCACCGTTTTTATTTATTTTTATAGACAGGACAGGAGTTTACAGTTTCTTTTACCCCAGCACTTCACTAGCAGCTAATTCAAATAATTCAGGTCTAAATGGAAGACTTGCACATAGTCAATCAATCCCCTGGGACAGAAATCAGGTCTGTATTTTAGAATGAGCTTAAGTTACAATGTCCTGACACATCTGCATGATAAACAATATCATGGCTGAATTTACAGTATTGTGATGTTTGCACACTCCTGAATGGTGATCATCCTGGTGGCTGGGGGGTTTAAACGACTAGTTCTTTACATCTGCAGGGCGTCAGGGTGGGATGTCCTTCGATCTGGAACAAGCAGAGGCAAGGGGGGAAGAATTCATCACAGGGATGTTTGGCAATGAACTCATGGAGACCATTTTTATGTCTCTTCGTGCAGTTTTTGAAGGAAGTTGCTAATTAGCATTAGCGCAATTTCTGACTAGAATCAGTGCAATGACTTGGAAGTCTATGGTTAACTTCTAGCATGCTGCTACTACCTCTAACTTCCTTCATACTGGATGCAGAAGCATAAAAATGGTATCCCTGAGTTCATCTGACTCTGGGGGAGTAGATAAAGGGGCTTCATTGCCAAAATCCCAAAGTATCCCTTTAACCTCACTGCTCAAGAGAATAAGAGAATAATTTAGCCTCTAATTTAAACTGGCAATACAGGGGAAGGGAATGTAGCAAGGCAAAGTTAAGTAATGTTAGCTAGATAAACAGAGACTACGAGCAGCTAGCTAGCAAAACAGACTCAGCAACAGAATGCACAAATAACTTGGCTGGCTTGCAAGCCTAGATTTGACAGAACATAGCCGGCTGCATTTCCTATTTTTTCATCAGATGTTGTTGATGTCTTACCTCCAAAACGAGTCGGGCAGGACTGTTTCTCCTGCCAAGACAATGCAATGGAGTGAAATGCGATCCATTTCCCACTTTAGTCCCTGATAACAACAAAAAGGGGGGGGAAGGGGGACGATTTGCTACATGTCTTTAGCTGGCTAGCAAGTTCGCCAATTCATTGATTTAAAAACTGTCCGGTTCTTCACAATCTATGATTAATTAGAGTAGTTGTTCATCTCTAAACAGCCAATAAGCAGGGTGTTATCTAGCCAGCTATCGTGTCTGATGGGTGAAATAACCCTGGACTGTCCATATTTGAAATGTGTAACTACATCAAGTCAGTATGAAGTTATTTGTTCCAGAAAGCCATGGACTGGAATCGAACCCCCCACGCCAACACGACAGTGTATGTGCGCTGACAGTCCATTCGTAACCTTAGGATAAACTAGACCCGTCAAACTCAACTCTGGACCTCAACGCCAGTTCCACTGCATTT
This sequence comes from Oncorhynchus gorbuscha, assembly GCF_021184085.1. Classification (NCBI taxonomy): domain Eukaryota; kingdom Metazoa; phylum Chordata; class Actinopteri; order Salmoniformes; family Salmonidae; genus Oncorhynchus; species Oncorhynchus gorbuscha. The sequence goes on along the minus strand of NC_060196.1, from coordinate 31,396,812 downwards.
AAAAAAAAATGTTTTCCCTAATCAGGGACTGATTTAGTCCTGGGACAGCAGGTGGGTACTTAAGTATCAGGAAGAACAGAAAACCAGCAGGCTCCGGGCCTCGTAGGGTAAGAGTTGAGTACCCCTGCACTAGACACTTGTATTTTGTAGTCTAGTATAGACTAACATCTATCTTGTGTTACTAGGCTATATAAAATGACAGTTGTTGGTGTGTATGGCTGCATTTTAGTACATTTGGCCTGGCGTTTGAGTGCGCAAGTGAGAACATTATTTTGATAGCAAGCCCTGATCCCAATGCCACAACTGCATGGAGAGAAAGAGAACTGCTTATTTGAATTTCCTGATGCGACAAAAGAGTGATCAAGGTAAGATCCTACATCTGTAGGCACTGGAAAGGATAGAACTGCTCAAAATGTTAACATGTATGATACTATTTGACTGCTAAAAGAAACTTGTTGTACTACATGCGAACAAGTATAACTGATGTCTGGGTCTTTGTTTTCTGGTTAGTGCTCACTAGCCCGTAGGCCGATGAGGACCAGCCAAAAAGGTAAATTACCAGTGTGCCCTCAATGTACCTGAAACTGCATCAGTGATTCATTAGACTTTAATCTAACCTCACAGACCAAGTGCAGGTGAATCGATACTAGGTAAATTAGAGGGAAGGAAATTAAATCTCTAGCTCACTGGACGCTTCTCGCTGAACTGCATACAGGTGCGTCTGAACGGAGACTGAATGCAGTAGTCTTACCTTTCTTGGTTGATAAACAGTTTTCTTAAGAGGTAGTGTACAGGGGGGATGGGGAGGAAATCTGAAATGACCACCATAGATTTCAATTTCCTGAGTGCTTTTCTTTTACTTACATACTCTTCTTCGCTCCCTCTGGAGCATAAGGTTGCTTGAGTGCCTTTCTGAGAAAAGCTAAATCAATACTCAAGAAAGGAGTTGGAGTGAGTTGAAATCATGGATCCATACCAAAGTTGACATTAGAATGCCACAGGCAAAATATTCTATTTTCCTTATTTGTCCTTCTTCAAATGTTATGATTTTAGCTCAGTACTGTAGGTGGCTAATCACAAAACTGGATAGAATTAGCATATATAGAGATCCATTCAGTACCTCTGACTCTAAAACATATAGCATTCAAATATTACACCGAGACAAAGTGACACAAAGGAGAAATGTCCACCATACACACTGGTGTAAAGTACTTAAGTAAAATTACTTTAAAGCACTACTTAAGTTATTTTTTTATGTGTATCTGTACTTCACTTATTATTTTTCACAACTTTTACTTTTACTGAACTACATTCTTCATTTGATTTTAATGTACTCTTTACTCCACGCATTTTCCCTGACAACCAAAAGAACTTGTTACATTTCGAATGCTTAGCGGGACAGGAAAAGGGCCCAATTTACACGTTTATCAAGAGAACATCCCTTGTCATCCCTACTGCCTCTGACATGGCAGACTCACTAAGCACAAATGCTTCGCTTGTAAATGATTGTCTATGAGTTGGAGTGTGCCACTGGCTATCCTTAAATTTTAAAAATAACAATTGTGCTGTCTGGTTTTCTTAATATAAGGAATGTGAAATGATTTACTCTTGACAAATGTACATTGGAGCAATTACATTTACTTTTTATACTTAAGTATTTTTAAAACCAAATACTTTTAGACTTTTACTCAAGTAGTATTTTATTGAGTGACTCACTTTTACTTGAGTCATTTTCTAGTAGGGTATCTTTACTTTTACTCAAGTAGGATAATTGGGTACTTTTCCCACCACTGACTGTCACGATCGTTGGAAGCACACTCGGACCAACGTGCAGCGTGACCTGGGTTCCACATCTTTTATTAGAAATAAGTGAACCACACATCAAAACAATAAAGACTCAACGAAACGTGACGACACCGGAGTGCAAACATGCAACTACACATAAACAATATGCCACAAAACACAGGTGGAAAAAAGCTACCTAAATATGATCCCCAATTAGAGACAACGATTACCAGCTGCCTCTAATTGGGAATCATACAAAATCACCAACATAGAAAAACAAAGCTAAAACCCCACAGAAATGATAAACTAGACTAACCCCCCAGTCAAGCCCTGACCTACTCTACCATAGAAAATAAGGGCTCACTATGGTCAGGACGTGACAGTGACCACATACTACACTCATAGGGATAGCATGCCTACTGTCTCCCCGACTCCCATAGGTTTGTGTGGATGGCCTGATAACTGGTTTTATCCTAGCAGGGCATTCCATTCCTTCGTAGGCGTTATATGATAAATTACATAACCATCACATTCCTATGTGCAAGTAGGTGTATCGTGGGGTGCTGCTTACTGTGGCTTATGGCATTATGTGGGTATGGACATTGTTGGATCGTGTACTGCAGAATATTGAAAGTGAACTAAAAACCCTATTGTGTTGCATTCAACATAGATTTATTTTAAGTAATAAGTGGGAGACTAAACGTTGTGGCCCCTTGTCACCTCTGTTTTTCATGACTTTTTAAATTACAGTCTACTGGAGTGCCTGGTAAAGCAAGGCGGTGGAAACAGGAATAGAAATCCAAATTGTGAAGGTAATGAGAGTTTAATTGCGGTCGTGAGTGGAGGTCGTTAACACGCAGGGAGACAGGCTCGTTCAGCTTCTTTGCTGATTGTTAGCCTGGGTCAGGGCAGTGGTCAGGAGAGAGCAGAACACCCACAACTTCATTAGAATGGATACAGAGACTCTACTGTGGCTCAAACCCACCAAGACTCCAGTGTCAATTTGAGGAGACAGTACGAGCATGGGAAACAAGTTAGACAGCGGAGATGTAACAAGTAAACCATGTGAACTCGGCAGTAGGTTTTGTCTGTCTCTTTCTTGCTTTAATATGCAGTGTGTTGTATGACTACTACGTCACACCACATCCCTTAGATTTCCAGGCGTTTAGAGTAATCACCTAATAGAGGAGTGCAACTCCTCGCCAAACACCGAAAGGTCTGGAACGGCAGTAAAAAAGCCTAAATGTCTTCCCACTTGCATCCTTGCTGGATATATAAAGGATGGTGGGTTCGAGGATGGCTTAAAAGCAAAGGTAGAATCACTCATTTCTAATTGATTACCAACCCCCAGAAGCTTTTCAAAGGCTTGTTTTCCTGGTATTAGATCTCGTATGCTGCCTCGCCAGCCAACATGCTATTGGAACCGCAGCAGGTGTCTGACCTGAGGAATTTGTATTCGGAAGCAATTGTTAGACATTTCTGTTTCCCAAATGTGTAAAAGACCTCGTAACAGAGCCTGTAGCGGTTGATGGATAAATTCCACTGGTTTACTCTCTTTCACAGGCATTATAGCATGAGATAGGTTTTCATGTGTGTGGCAGGCACGCATCATAACACAATATAATGACGATGGTGGTGAGTCATGTAGTTTGTTCTGTGTAGTGATTGCTCACAGGCAATCAAAGAATGCAGCTAGCATAGCGGGTGGTGTACTGGAAAGGGGTTAGCTTCTATTTAGGAAGAAGTAACCAGTCAAGGTAGTGAGTCACAAAGATTCTGTCGTTGCGCCTGGAGGACTGTAAAAACTGTTGTTTAAACAAGCACACAAATGCACACACAGGGACATAGACACAGAAAGAGATACACACACACACACACACCTCACTACTTCTCGATACAGATCACTTGAAGCACAATTTGCCGACATGACACCACCATCTCTATTAGCTTACAGTACTGTAGCTATGTTTCTTCTGCCTGAAAAGACAATTGAAATCAAAATGTTTAGTTTCCCTTATGTAACAATTAAAATCTGGAAAGGACCTCCTGGAGCTGAGCTAAGTATCTAAAACAGCATGGCAGCTCTGCCTCCTGATATGGCTGACAGCATCTGCATGGAAACAATTGTTGCAATCCTCTGACTAACAACCAACACTGGCATGAGCAAATGATTTATTCTCAAACATATTCATTATCAACAAAGCCTGTCAGTGGTGTTCTAAAAAAAATTATTCATAGTGCTGTGTGTGTGCTTTGATTGCAATAACCAAGCCTCCATTGTTAAGCCTCAATTTATTGCCAAAATGTGTTGAAACTACAGGTGTGGCAATTTGTGGAGGCCAATTTGGAGGCCAACCCACCGAAAAGATAAACATCCCCCTGAGCTATTTAGAATGATTATGACAGTGATACCGTTTTAGTCACCGCATTGTGTAGAGGTCGTCAATTTTAGTTGATTGCATTGTGGGTTAATACAGTCAAACAAAAAATGACAGCTAGCATCTATTTCAGCGTTAGACTTCATGACATGTTACATCATGTTATACAGTGGGACAAAAAGTATTTAGTCAGCCATCACTTGTGCAAGTTCTCCCACTTAAAAAGATGAGAGAGGCCTGTCATTTTCATCATAGGTACACTTCAACTATGACAGACAAAATGAGAAAAAAAATCCAGAAAATGACATTGTAGGATTTTTTATGAATTTATTTGCAAATTATGGAACTTGCACAATTGGTGGCTGACTAAATACTTTTTTGCCCCACTGTATCATGTTAAATGTTCATTTGAATCACATTCAAATGTAGGCTTAAACATTGTGAGATAATGAACAGTTTTAGGGGCATTTATCTAATAGCGCACTCTTAGAAAAAAGGGTTCTAAAAAGGATCTTCGACTGTCCACATAGAAGAATAATTTTTTGTTTCCAGGTAGAACCCTCTTGGGTTCCAGGTAGAAACCTATGTAGAAAGGTTTCTTCATGGAACCCAAAAGGGTTATTGAAAGGGTTTTCCTATGGGCAGAGCCAAAGAACCCTTTAAAGTTCTAGATAGCACCCTTTGGTGTAACTAATAAGGTTGAAGTGTAAAAGAAATGTCCGAAATAACCTTGGTATTCAGTCAAGGTATTTCTAAGAATGAAGTGCTTTCTCAGACATCTAAGCATAACAAATATATCACTAAGAAAATATCTAAATTACTGATGAGAGGTGATATGCTAGTAATCACTATTTTTCATTTCGATATACTTTGAAGGCTCTCCTTTTTCAATTAAATGAATTTAATGAAAATACTATCTTCATATAAGGGATTCTCCACACTGTTGAGAACTCACTGTTTGGTAACAGTGAAAATTAAGTAACACAACTTACATTTACAAATAGGTCACTGAGCCCATGTAGATTTTCCTTTGAATTTGTATGATAGACTTGGTCCAGTAATTAGGCAGCATTTATGATTGTTTAATTACTCTACCAGCCTTCATGAAAACACAAAAAAATATGCTTATCCCTCATTCTGTATCTATCATGAGTTATGTAAATCAGGGCATGCTTTAGTAATTCACTGGGGGAGAATGATTTGGAAAAAAGTGCCACACCCCCAGATACATTCCGTGCCCTCTATTAAGAAGGCAAAATGCAATGCTTGGCTTTATTGTCCAAGATTAAGAGACTTTGAAAAATGAGCAAATCACTGATGAAATTTGAGAGGATATAATCCAAAAACAAAATCACAGGATTATGACAAAATCCCACTGAATGGAGATTAGGTATCTGAGCAGAAGGCCATGTCCGAGAGATTATGACCCCATACTATTGTACACTTAATCCAAATTTGTTGACATTCCTTTGAGCACTTTTCACAGGCTACATTGCACTGTTCCATGTAGAATGGCCCTCTTTGGACTGCAACACGAATTCTTAGTCATCAAAAAGAAGCTGATGCTGTTCAAAATTAATAATATGATATGGTTGCCGTCCGTAGCATTGAATACAAGGAAAGCCAGTGAGCATTTGGTCTCCCTTGATACAATTTTTGATAATAGCCAATCAGTGTTGAGCTAAACTGAGCGAGTTTAACTGTGAATGGTTCTGGTGCACCAAAAAAAAGTGGCAAGGGAAGCCAGTTTGGATTTGACTTCCCACCAATCACATAACCCCAAAAGCCAAATGTAATTTACAGAAAAAAATTGCATCTCGTTGTGTTATTGTCTTCCAGTGGCTAGATAGCTAGCTAAAATGGTCCCTTTCCTAAATTAGCCATGGATGGAGATACAGATTTGGCTTGTGGTTTTACTTAATTCTCCAGTACTGGCCAATGATTATAACAGCGATTCTGATCAAACTATAAATTCATACATTGTGCCCCTGACCTGAAAGGATGGAAGTTCAACCTGAAGCTACATAGTAGTAGGCTAATGTTAACTAGCTGGCCTGACATTTTGGCCAGGTAGCCTAGGACGACAACAACTAAAAGCATGTATTGTATCATGAGAGTCACAGACCGTTTAGATGGGATTGGCGTTTCTCTACAAGTAGGGGTTTTCCTACTTGCACACACACACACACACACACACACACACACACACACACACACACACACACACACACACACACACACACACACACACACACACACACACACACACACACACACACACACACACACACACACACACACACATCGTTTTTGGTATAGGTCATTAGATGATGCTGAAATTGAAATGGTGCTGGAATCGCATCTCTGCATGTCTGGCAGACATATCAGTGTGGATGACGGATCACCACCTCAAGCTGAACCTCGGCAAGACGGAGCTGCTCTTCCTCCCGGGGAAGGACTGCCCGTTCCATGATCTCGCCATCACGGTTGACAACTCCATTGTGTCCTCCTCCCAGAGCGCCAAGAACCTTGGCGTGATCCTGGACAACACCCTGTCGTTCTCAACTAACATCAAGGCGGTGGCCCGTTCCTGTAGGTTCATGCTCTACAACATCCGCAGAGTACGACCCTGCCTCACACAGGAAGCGGCGCAGGTCCTAATCCAGGCACTTGTCATCTCCCGTCTGGATTACTGCAACTCGCTGTTGGCTGGGCTCCCTGCCTGTGCCATTAAACCCCTTCAACTCATCCAGAACGCCGCAGCCCGTCTGGTGTTCAACCTTCCCAAGTTCTCTCACGTCACCCCGCTCCTCCGTTCTCTCCACTGGCTTCCAGTTGAAGCTCGCATCCGCTACAAGACCATGGTGCTTGCCTACGGAGCTGTGAGGGGAACGGCACCTCAGTACCTCCAGGCTCTGATCAGGCCCTACACCCAAACAAGGGCACTGCGTTCATCCACCTCTGGCCTGCTCGCCTCCCTACCACTGAGGAAGTACAGCTCCCGCTCAGCCCAGTCAAAACTGTTCGCTGCCCTGGCCCCCCCAATGGTGGAACAAACTCCCTCACGACGCCAGGACAGCGGAGTCAATCACCACCTTCCGGAGACACCTGAAACCCCACCTCTTTAAGGAATACCTAGGATAGGTTAAGTAATCCCTCTCACCCCACCCCCCCCCTAAGTTTTAGATGCACTATTGTTAAGTGACTGTCCCACTGGATGTCATAAGGTGAATGCACCAATTTGTAAGTCGCTCTGGATAAGAGCGTCTGCTAAATGACTTAAATGTAATGTAAATGGAATAGTGGAGGCAGCACCTGTTTTCTTCGCAACTTGCAGTGACTCTCCTTGGTTCTAAATCAATAGTTATTTAGTTGTCCAATAATGTTTGTTACATGTAATATGCTTTGTGGACTTCACTGGACAGAGGTTGCTCCCTGGTTTTGTGATGAAACAAAGGTGTGGTTGAATTTATTCTGCACCTGTGTCTTCTTATTGTCTCGGCCTTTAGGACTATATATCTAGGTCGCAAGGCATATGAGCTAACAGGTTATAGAGAAAACAATGCAATTGTCACAACACATAGGTTGTCATATGGCTTTATTGAGGGGGACTTCCCCATTGATTTTAACCCTGCACCTCTAATGCAATAGAATAGGTCAACTTTTGGGGGATAGTAGATTGACATAGGCTAGTACTTTTGCTGTTGGTTAGGCTAACTCATCTTGTTGGCTGACAAAAAGTACATGTGGACAGTTCTTCTAACATCTTCAATATGCGCCTCGGAATTCAATAAGAGGGACGTGCACAGTTGCGTACCCGATGTGTCTGTCTTCACTTCACCTACTTCAGAGCTGAGATGCTTGGGAGAAAGAAGGACCCGATCACGGGCATTGGCTAATAAGAATTGAGATATCTGAGGCATGTGAGTGAGAGATGCTTCGGAGCACGGATGCCAGAGAAGGGAATGATAATTATTATATTGTGCACAACAGTCACTTTGGCAGCAAAAGGAATGGCTTTTTTTAGGGGGCATTACTGCCACACAGGGAGGATGTCACCGGGAAATTCGAGGCCTGGTGAGAATATTATCAAGTGCTTGTTAAACCGGATCCGCCCCTTTTTTCCATTTTCACCTAAAATGACATACCCAAATCTAACTGACTGTAGCTCAGGACCTGAAGCAAGGACATGTATATTATTGATATCATTTGAATGGAAACACTTTGAAGTTTGTGGAAATTGTAAATTAATGTAGGAGAATATAACACATTAGATCTGGTAAAAGATAATAAAAGATCATGTATTTGTTTTGTACCATCATCTTTGAACTGCAAGAGAAAGGTCATAAAGTATTATTCCAGCACAGGCACAATTTTAATGTTGGCCACTAGATGGCAGCAGTGTATGTGCAAAGTTTTAGACTTATCCAATGAACCATTGCATTTTTGTTCAAAATGTTGTATCAAGACTGCCCAAATGTGCCTAATTGGTCTACAAATATATTTTCAAGTTCATAACTCCGCACTCTCCTCAAATAATAGCATGGGATTCTTTCACTGTAATAGCTACTGTAAATTGGACAATGCAGTTAGATGAACAAGAATTGAAGCTTTCTAGCCAATATCAGATATGTCCTGGGAAATGTTCGTGTTACTTACAATCTCATGCTAATCACATTAACCTACGTTAGCTCCACCATCCTGCGGGGGACCCAACGATCCTGTAGAGGTTAAATTGTGAATGAGAGACTGATGAAGTGTGTGCAGTCTCGACAAGAAACAAAGCAGAGCTCATGCCTTTCATGCAACTTTTTAAATAATAATTAGTCGCATCATGCAGCCTTAGAATGTATACAAATCGAAACATATACAGTAGCTATGTTCAATTGTGTTCTTCATACTGTAAAACAATATAAAATATTAATGTTAATTAACATACAATTACTATAAGCCTGGCAGGTATTTGCTTGACAATCAGGCTGACAAAATGTCATGACTGTCACAGCTCTAGTTGTAATCAACACAGTGCTTTCTGTTTTCTCCTGCAAATGTGGCTCTAACTTTTGAACGGTTGGAGTTATAAGCTATTCTGACCACATTCCTGAAAAATAAAATGACCAGGAACACGAATCGAATGCCCACAAGCTGCGCAGGACTCGTTAGAACGGGGAGTGGATAGGACCAGGCGTAATCAGACTGGGGAGAAAAACACCACATCATCGAAAGCAATGTCAATTATGTTATTTTCTACACAGAAGATCGTACACAATTATTGCCTGGTGATCTTCTGATCATGTCCCAATACCTTTTGGAATCATTTCAATCACTTCAAACCATACTTCCTTGAGATTAACATACTGTCAAAGTACTGTCCGACTGATTTGTAATAGACACATAGCCACATATACAAAAGTCAACTTTTGGCTGTGGGATTGGGGTACCACTTATCATCAACTATTTTGATGTCACTACATTCTAAAGTCAAAAGGTAAGATGTAAGACGGCAGTGAATATGAAGTTTTCATCTAGAAAACGATGGTATGGATACGAAAGTGTTCCGATGTACTGCAGCTCATATTATGTTTGTCTGCCCATTTCTTTCTGCAGACAAGCCCATTCATTGGTGGGTTCTATACACCAAGTCACTTGGCTCTGTCATAACCTCACATGGTCTCTCCTATCATTGCTATGCAGACGACACACAATTAATCTTCTCCTTTCCCCCTTCTGATGACCAGGTGGCGAATCGCATCTCTGCATGTCTGGCAGACATATCAGTGTGGATGACGGATCACCACCTCAAGCTGAACTTCGGCAAGACGGAGCTGCTCTTCCTCCTGGGGAAGGACTGCCCGTTCCATGATCTCGCCATCACGGTTGACAACTCCATTGATTCCTCCTCCCAGAGCGCTAAGAACCTTGGCGTGATCCTGGACAACACCCTGTCGTTCTCAACTAACATCAAGGCGGTGGCCGGTTCCTGTAGGTTCATGCTCTACAACATCCGCAGAGTACGACCCTGCCTCACACAGGAAGCGGCGCAGGTCCTAATCCAGGCACTTGTCATCTCCCGTCTGGATTACTGCAACTCGCTGTTGGCTGGGCTCCCTGCCTGTGCCATTAAACCCCTACAACTCATCCAGAAGGCCGCAGCCCGTCTAGTGTTCAACCTTCCCAAGTTCTCTCACGTCACCCCGCTCCTCCGCTCTCTCCACTGGCTTCCAGTTGAAGCTCGCATCCGCTACAAGACCATGGTGCTTGCCTACGGAGCTGTGAGGGGAACGGCACCTCAGTACCTCCAGGCTCTGATCAGGCCCTACACCCAAATAAGGGCACTGCGTTCATCCACCTCTGGCCTGCTCGCCTCCCTACCACTGAGGAAGTACAGTTCCCGCTCAGCCCAGTCAAAACTGTTCACTGCTCTGGCTCCCCAATGGTGGAACAAACTCCCTCATGACGCCAGGACAGCGGAGTCAATCACCACCTTCCGGAGACACCTGAAACCCCACCTCTTTAAGGAATACCTAGGATAGGATAAAGTAATCCTTCTCACCCCCCCCTTAAAATATTTAGATGCACTATTGTAAAGTGGCTGTTCCACTGGATGTCATAAGGTGAATGCACCAATTTGTAAGTCGCTCTGGATAAGAGCGTCTGCTAAATGACTTAAATGTAATGTTAAATGGTTCCCTGGGCATTCCGGAACTCCTGTTAGATGCGATGGACTATGCAGGCTGCAGTACCTCTCTGTTCCTACGGCTCAGATAGCCCCAGCTACCCCAACTGTCAAAGCTCCTATCGGCCAGATACCTGTACCAATTATACGTTATGTACCACATTCCAGGGTATTGAGAACTAGTCCAGCTGTGTACTGACAGGGGTCTGCGTTTGATATTGAAAGTCAACTCAGTTGTTTTTTTTGCTTCAATAGAGTGATCAGGGACGTGCAACTATAGTTTTCCTTCACAGAAAATACAGAGAACAACACATTCGGCAGAGAAAAGCTTCATTTCCGTCAGATGACAACAGAAGGGCAACGGTATTTGGCTGGCAGCCGCACAAGTAAATGAGCTTACAATGAAAAAGCAAGGTCTTAAAAAAAAAAAAAGAAAGATGCATTCTAATAATATTTTGAATGTTTAGGCCTATCATAGCAAGAATGTAGCCGGCTACATTTCCTAACGTTTTAATCTCGTTAATCTTGCATTTTACCTGAGAAAAATAGTCATTCTACACTGAGTAAAGTACCGGAGAAAAGTAGCTACAGAGCGCTGTCTGCTAGTCAGTGTGGCTGTCTGCTCGCACCCTACCATGCCCTTGTCTGTGCCTTATGCCCTGAATCTATCCTACCACGCCCAGAAGTCTGCTCCTTTTACTCTCTGTTCCGAACGCACTAGACGACCAGTTCTTATAGCCTTTAGCCGTACCCTTATCCTACTCCTCCTCTGTTCCTCTGGTGATGTGGAGGTTAACCCACTTTTTGAAAACTTCTGTAACCGGAAAAGCCTTGGGTTCATGCATGTTAACATCAGAAGCCTCCTCCCTAAGTTTGCTTTATTCACTGCTTTGCAATTGTTTTATTTTTATTTACGCTCGTTAGCATATTTAGCTTGCAGCATCTATTGAAATTTGCTATTATAAGTGCTAATTCTGTTATTAGACGCCCAATGGGCTTTTTTTGTGTGAGTTTTTTTGCACCCCCATTGTGTACTAAGCTGTTAATACCATAAATCCATTGGTGAGATGATATGAAAATCTGGATACCGCCCAACCCTAGTACCAATGTCTTCTATTGTTCATACAGCCTATCATAGATAGACGAGTAGCCCCTGTCCATGGAAACATCCTACTATGGAAGATGGCGCCGAACTGTATGGCTGCAGTCTCGCGACTTCCGTCACAACTTTGCTGTTATGTGATTCTTTTGGTGTTTATCTTTACTTATTTGCACAGAATGTGTCCACTATCGTTTCTTATAATCGAGAATAACTTTTGAACATCAGATTGTCAGTTACTAACCTCAATTCCGGCTTTAACTTCGACTCATCTTCCCCGGGTTCAATCAATAGGACTCTCGTAACTGCAATATTCTCTGCTTTTCTCAAACATGGATATCCAACTAGATGGATTTTCCATCCATGAGCTGAGGACATTGGATTCAGGGAAATCGAGAGTGGGATGGGTTTGCCTCGTCATCAACCGCAAATGTTGTAATGTCTCTAGAGTGGTGGATGTCTTGACCCATTGTTCACCTGTCTTGGAATAACTGATTGTCAAATGCCGAACCTTCTACCGTTCCTTATTACCGGGGATTTGATTTCCGTGTCATTAAGACACTTAATGCCCAACTTCCATCAACACATCTCCTTCGCCAATAGGTGTGATAAAGTCCTAGACCCTTGTTACTCTACCCAAAAGCATGCATACAAGGCCCTTCCTCGTAGGCCCTTCGGCAAATCAGATCATGACTTTATACTCCTGCCATCTGTTTACAAGCAGAAGCTCAAACAGGAAGTACCACAGATGGGCTCTGTTGAGAAAAGGTCCTCTATTTCGGCGGCTATGCTACCAGGCTGCTAGCATCGACAAGCGAACCACCTCTGTCACTGGCTTCATTAGGAAATGCATCACCAACATTGTCCCCACAGTGAATGTTTGTGTTTTGCCAATCAAAAGCCCTAGACTAGCACCAAGGTTGGCTCTAAGCTAAAGGACAGGGCTACTGCAGCCAACCCCAATACTATGGCTGAGGACATGAACAAGTACAAGAAGTCCCCCTACGACCTCCGCAGAGCCATCAAACAAGTAAAAGGACCACATAGGAACAAGGTGGAATCCTATTACATAGGCTCTGATGCCCAACCCATGTGATAGGGGCTACAGTTTGTTACGGATTACAAAGGAAGCCCTAGTCGTGATCTGCCCAACAGTGCCTCTCTTCCAGATGATCTCACTGTCTGAGTAAGGTTTTTAATC